>NC_056731.1:1956905923-1957003897 GCF_019279795.1 Protopterus annectens
CAAACAACCTAAGCATGTTATGCCCACTAACTCTGCTTCCATACAAACTTAGTCAAATGTAATAGGCTCATAAGAGTTTCAAATCAGATGAACTGCAAGGAAAGTTTAGCTTTCCCAGTGCCCACCCTTAGGCCTGCCCTTTTTTTTCGATAAGGGCCAGGCCACTCATACCAAGGATGAATTATTGAATACCCAACCAGTTATCTTTTTAAAAGACATACAGTGTGTCACACTGTTTAACGTAGAGACTTAGTTTGTTCTAAAGAGGTGGGTAAGCGCTGTGGTATAAGTCTATCCCTCCACCATGTGCATTTATTTGTTGGAGTGGATTTACATTTATGGTCCTATAGCTGGGCTATTTGGTTTATGGATGTATAAGAGTTTTTAGACTACTAGATCCATTGTAACTAGCAAAGCCTCCATGCTCCACCTTAGTAACACATGATAATGCTGACCTTAACTACAACGTGCATCTTAAACTTAAAAAAAGTTATTCCAATAACACTACCACTACAGAAGACAGCTGGGACTCTCATCACACAATTGCACATGGGCACACACAAGCACACTAAATCTATCTCCTAACCCTAAACACTCACAATCCCACACACTCTGCTTTATAAATCTATAAATATGTAAAAGCACTGCACACTAGAATGTAGGGCGCCTCTACTCAGAGTCAGGATACCACTGATAAGCCATGTCTTTTTCATAAGTGTAAGTTGAAGTTGGTGAGCTGAAGAGTTGGAAAGTAAAGGAAGACAGTACACCTACAGTAAATTCATATTTCACTGGTAATCACTCATTGTCTCCTGCAGAGTCCTTTTAGTCAAATTATTTTAGTAATAATCTATTTGTTGCTGGCTTATTTAGTGTATGCTCCTCTGTTGCATTTAATTTATCCTAAATGACATATCTGACATGTTTGGGATCTCTTAAGGGTAACTAAATATTGGATATTTTCTAAGTCAACATAATAATTGTTTACACTACTAACATTCCATCCTGATATATAAAATACTATAGAATAATAACAGAATAATATAGAATTTCATATCTCCTTTAAGAAAATTCTCCATATAATAATTTAACATATGGAGCTCAGTTGATATTGTTGGTTAAAGGTATGAGTGATAATCCAATATATTTATCTTTACCTATTGGATTAGGAATGATTTTCATTGAATGTTTAATAGGAAATTCATTTTTACTTGTATATGATACTTCAGAATTAATGTTTTATAGAAGTACTTTTTTAAAGCCTGACCAGAATTTTACCCTACTTGTATTTTAAGAAGAAAGAACATTAAATTACACTCCCAAGTTTACACACACAAAAATAACATTCAATGTTATCAGAGAATATGGTATAACTACTATAATCAAAATAAAAAAAAGAAGCAAAATGTTTCTTCCAACAGTAACTTGAAATGGATTTAACATTCTTATCATTAAATACTAATGGCTTAAATAATGCAAATAAAAGATCAAACTTACTAAAATATTTAACTCTAAATAAGGCACAAGTAGTATTTCTCCAGGAAATGCATTTTAAGACTAATGATATCTTTATTTGGAACCCTAAGGACTTGGGTTACCATATTTGGTTATATTTTTTTGTCCTCTTAGGGTTGCCAGAGTCTTTGACTGGCCAAGTCAGGACAAAACGTCTTTCACACAAGGTGAAGACAAAAAAAAAAAAAGGTCTTTAAAGACAAGTAGCTCTGCGTTTGGCGACTTTCGATTGGCCCATATGCTGGCATACGAGCCAATCAAAAACTTGCACAGCGGACCCTCTTCTGTTCAATGCAGAACATCAAGCAGTTCCGTGTTGAACAGAGCTCCATTTTTCAATTTTTTTGATTGGCACGTGTGCCGGTATACGAGCCAATAAAAAATTTGCACAGTGGACCCTTTTCTGCTCAATGCGGAACATCAAGCAGTTCCACATTGAACAGAGCTCTGTTTTTCGATTTTTTTTTGATTGGCTCATATATCGGAATACAAACCAATTAAAAACTTGCACAGCGGACCCTCTTCTGTTCAATGCGGAACATCAAGCAGTTCCGCATTGAACAGAGCTCAGTTTTGCAATTTTTTGATTGACTGGTATACCGGTATATGAGCCAATCAAAAAAAAAAAAAAAACAAAGTGGAGGCTGTTTTGCCGGGACTGTAACCGGCAGTGCAGGATTTGGGATTGGACTGCCGATCCCGGGACAATCCCACTGAAATAGGGACGTCTGTTTTTTGAAAATTCTGCTATTTACCCAGACAAATCACAGAATTTTCAAAACCCAGCCAGACAGGAGCCCAAAAAGGGTATCTGTCTGTGGAAACATGGATGTATGGTAACTCTACTAAGGACTATGCAGTCTTAGCTCAATCATCCTATAGAACAAAGACAAAAGGAGTATCAATTCTCTGAAAGAAAAACATAATCACTCCAAAAGTTATTTATAAATATGAAGACAAAGAAGGTCTACTAGTGTTTGTTATAATTAAATTTAATAGCAGAATATGGACCTTAGCTAATTTATATTGGTTCCCAGGAATTGGTGCAGGAACGGTTAAAAAACACCTAGATTTTGTTTCCAACAATTATAAAGGAAATCTTATACTGGGAGGAGACTTTAATTGTACCTTAGAAGCTTCTGAAACCACCAAGAAGTCTTTTCGCATAGCAACTATTTCAAAATCCTTAAAAAGATGGATTGATTAATTTCATTTAATAGAAACTTTTAAAGTAAAATATGATAAATCCTTATTATTTTTCCATAAAGACCATAGATTTGGAACACAAACCAGAATAGACAAATTATTCGTAGCTCAAGATTTACAAACAAAAATCCTCAACTTCTCAATAGTTCCATGCCCCTTCTCAGATCATGACTCTCTGATAATGAAGCTCCAAATAGAGTTTAAACCTTTAATCCTCTCAACTAGAATTCCATCATATATCATGAAAATTAAAGAATTCAGACCCTGGATGTTGCCAGAAGTACAATTATTTCTTGAAATTAATAATACAACAGAAATCAGTAGAGTCATGGTTTGGGACTCATTAAAAGCGTATTTATTTGGTAAGACCCTTAGCTGGTACAAAAACAAAGTTAGAGAGTAGGAATCTGAATCATTAGACTTGCAAACCAGACTCTTGACAGCAAAATCTAAAAAAAAATCAGAATTGTCCAGAAGTCAAAAAAAGAAACAGAGGAATTAAATAAAAAATAAAATGAAATTCTAACACACAAAACTTGTCTAGCCTTGGAAAAATTAAAAATAAACTCATTAGCCACCTTCCCCAGATATCTACATAACTTATATACAAGAATTAAAATACAATCTAAAGCAAATAACATTAGTAGTATATATCATGAAAAGAAAGGGAAAAAAGTATCAGATACATGGTTGAGATCCTTGAAGCATTTTGGTTCCATTATATGGAACATTTCAAAAAGGAAGATTTAAATACCAACCAAATAAACTTAGATACAAACCTTATCAGTATAAAAAAAATTCCAGAAAACTTCAAACTAGATCTACAAATGCCTATGTCCTATAAATAATTTTTTGACAAGATAAAAGAAAGTAAATCTAACAAAGCTTCAGGGATAGATGGTATAATTACAGAAATTTACAAACTCTTTCCTTCAACAGTAATCTCCCTTTTTCAAAAAACTTTGCTAGAAGTCCACTCAGAAGCAAAAATACCACCCTCATGGAAATATTCTCTCATAACACCAATTCTAAAAGATAATAAACCATCAGATCTTTGCACGTCATACAGACCTATATCATTACTGAATAATGATTACAAAATATTCATGTCAATCCTAGCTAACAGAATGAAAATCCCACTTTCAAAGACAATTAATAATGCTCAAACTGGGTTTTTATATAACAGGCACACACATGATAATATTAAAAGGATACTTACTCTTATACATTAGGTAAATAAAGACAATAGATAAACACTTGTAATCAGATTAGACATAGAAAAATCCTTCAATTCCCTCAACTGGGAATATCTATTTAAAACTTTAGCATTATTTGAATTTCCCCCTCCCTTCATCTTATTACTAAAAACATATATATTAATAACTTAGCCTACATTAAATTAGGTCCTTTCACCTCAGAATCTATCCATATAACGAAAGGTGCTAAACAAGGATGCTCCCTTTCTCCTATTTTATTTGCTTTGGCTATAGAAATACTTGCTGAAATAATACACAATAATCCAAGAAGAAAAGAAATAGAAGTCTATGACCAGTACATACCTAAAATAATGCTTTTTACTGATGATATTTTATTAACCCTATCAAACTTCAGAGAGTCATTAAGAGAGCTAGAAGAAGTAATGGAAAATTTTTATAAGATTTCAGGTCTACACTTTAATAGATCAAAATCAAAATTTCTATTTTAAAATAAGAAAAAAGAACTACAAGTTACAGATAAATCCATCATAGGAAAACAAGAACTTACGCTAAATTATTTAGGAATAGTGTTATGCAAAAATATAAATGAAACAATATTAATAAATCATAAAAACATTATTGAAACAATAAAAATATATATAGAAAAGTGAAACAAAATTATATTAACTTTTGAAGACAGATTGCAATTAATAAAAATGGTCTTATTGCCAAAAATACAATATGTAGCATTAGCAATACAGTTAATAACTGAAAGATGCATTCTTAAAGAAATAAACTCACGTTTAATAAAAATTTTATGGTATCCCAAAAGGAATAGAGTAGCTCTAACTCATCACGTTAGACCCTGGAAACAAGGAAGATTGAACTTCCCAGAAATAGAAACATATATTATAAAAGCATATGTGCTTAAAACTACAATAGACTGGATTAAACCCAAATTATTTTGCCAACTGGAAAGAATTAACAACGGCTATATTAACAAATGAATTTAATCTGTTAAAAAAAATTAATAGTAGACAAATCAAACAAACCCTGGTACATACTATGCATAAGTATACAATATAATATAACAAAACCTTCTAAAACAACACTGATTAATCATGACATAAATTCCTTTAGGAAACTTATCAGTGCAAACGTAGATCTAAAACTTTGGTTTGACCTTTTAACCCCATTTACCATCACTTAGAAGTTTCCTCACAAAATATATAGGGAAACAATAACCTCCTGGGAACAAAATGGATTCTTATGCCGGTTTCAATGTGTAAATGGTAATTTCCCAGTGAAGTACCTCGCAGGATGCGCCCCGGACACGCCTCCTAGACTCACAATGTCATGTAATTGTCGAAAAACACAGTAGCAAAGCCCGCCTCCTAGTAACCCTGACAGCTGTCTGCCATCACATTTATTTCGAACGCTGCAGAATGGAACGTTTCAATTGTATTTGAAATAAAGGCAGTTTAACGTAATTTTGGAAAAAAACATTCCTTTGTATTTGAAATAGTTTGTTTAACGCAGTTACATTTTGATTACTTCTGGGGGAACCCAATATATACAATTCTGTTGATCGTCTTCATACGTTAATAGCATACAATACATAGCTCTGAAAAGGGGAAGCCCAGTTATGTCCATGACAAGTACTTAGTAATGCAAATATTCTACTAGCAAGCGAACGTTGGCTTTTAAGCTATTTCATTCATGGCTTGTAGCTTTGATATGCCTTTAGAGGAAAGAGTTGAGAGTATGAGTGTGGCTCTTTACATGTCAGTTTAAAGTTATTAACGACGTTATTTGTGTTTAATTTAGCACCCTCTTGTGTTTGTACATCTTTTATTACAGTGCGGACTGTGCTTGTGTGTCTATAACTAGACTAGATCTTTAGGCCGCGTTTGAGAGTATTGTCTCACATTGCTCTTTACATGTCAGTCTAAAGTTATTAACCACGTTATTTGTGTTTAATTTAGCACCCTCTTGTGTTTGTACTTGCGGACTGTGCTTGTGTGTCTATAACTGGACTAGATCTTCAGGTCGCGTTTGTGAGTATTGTCACAGGCATACAGAAAAATGACATAACTAGACTAGATCTTTAGGTCTGAGAGTATGTGTGGCTCTTTACATGTCAGTTTAAAGTTATTAACCACGTTAATTGTGTTTAATTTAGCACCCTCTTGTGTTTGTACTTGCAGACTGTGCTTGTGTGTCTATAACTGGACTAGATCTTTAGGTCTGAGCACCGCGCTCACTCTCATTCAAATGTGCCAATCAATTTGGACACGCCCCAAAGTCACAGTAATACTCATGAGGTACTTCACTGGGGGATTACTGTGTAAATAAATTAAATGTTTTAGATATACATATAATAATGTACACTCAAGATTTATGCAGATTAATTAATAATTCCTCATTTAAGGATATTCCAAATCTAGTAGGTTTTCTGTATCAATTTATATGTAATAGTTGTGAAAGAAAAATTCCATTTCAAATCTGTATAAAGAGTTAATAACATATAAAACAATCCCCAAGCCATCATACTGGCAGTTCTTAGCAAAAGGTCAGTCATTGCAGTTAACAGAAGAAATTAAAACTAACATCTTACTATCAGTTAATTACACCTCTAACACACAGTACTGGAAAATATTTAACTGGAAATACTTACATAGAGCATTTTTAACACCAGATAGAATTAAAGAGATCAGTACTACTACAAATGGTTTTTGCTCAAGGTGTGAAAAGTCAAATAAAGCAGACTGGATTCATATTTTTATGAATGTAATAAAATTAAATCATATTGGAATGGAATCAATCATTTTTACAAGCTTTATTTAATGAATCATTTACCTTAACTAAAGCATTGATTATACTAAATGTAAATTAAGGTCCCTACCTGAATAAGGCAAATATGTATTTGTTATGGACAACACTTGCTATATTTAGGAAATGTGTAACTAGAAGGTGGAATTCAAATACACCCCCGACCTTGGAAAAATTCTACACTTTACTGAAGACAGCTGCATCGATGGAAATAAAAATCAAAGAACTATGAATCTATCCCAGGCCATTGGTAAATAATCCTTGGAAGAAAGTTATATCTTTATTGGACACACTGCAATAATCAATATTGTATCTCTGATAACTGATCTGTTAATTCTATATTTAATAACATACAGTGCATATAATTGATATAATTGAAAGTCAGGCTATTGTAAATAGTGCATATAGTTGTTTAAAATTATATTTTAAATATTATGTAAATCTTATTTTAATTGAAAATATTTTTTTGAGGAAAAAAAAAATAATTCTAAATTTATTGCCACTATCCACAAAAGGAAAACACAATAAATATTGTATAAAAAATAACTAAATAATAAATGACACACTAAAACTTTCAACAATGACCACATCTTCTGTAATGAGCTAAAATCCTGCAGAGCCAAGCAAAGAGAACTTGGTCAAGCTATTAGAAAACCTGACTCCCAAGCAATCAGTGAAAAAAATAACCAGTTAGCAATGTAAATAACACTACACCATTAACACAAACACACACACTGAAATTACTGCACATTCAGAGTGCAGGAAAAACTAGCAACCAGTAAAAAACTAAACCCATAATACAAAGCTTTAGACTATATAAACCATGCAACATGGAAACAAGAAGTACATTAAATGCATACTGTCCACTTAAATTTCTCCAGTAATGAAACCAAACACAAGAGATGCCACCAACAACACACAGTTTAAATCAGAATATCCCACCGACATAAAAATGTTCACTTACCTGTAATGTCCAAGTGTGTAGTCTAAACAAGTTCTTTGAACAGCCATCTCTTACAAAGCTGAGTGCTTCTCTACATGAATTGCATAGACTCTGCAGAACAGCTTAAATGGCAGAATATCATCATTATCTATGAAACGTACTCCAAAATTCAAGTCACCTATAACAAATCATGACACGCATTTATAATCCCACTGTTATCAACCACAAAAAGTAAAATTCTTAAAAAAGTAGTAATTTAATAAAAAAAGTTGCACTGACCTCTTATCCAACCTTCCCTTATGACTGTGTGAGTTCCACAGCTGAGTGGAATTCTGTAGAAAGTTTCACACATATTATTATATAAAACAGCATCCATACCCCCTAAACAATTAACCCAAGGCTTCTATCTCCACATGATGCACCTAGACAATATCTGACTTTACTACTTTGTAATGAATACATGAATAGATTACACTGGTTAACACATTCAGATAAATACATACATTGAAATGCATGAGACATTTTAAACAGCTCAGCATTTAAACCCCTCATTCAATGAAATGAAAGTCAGTACCAAGTCAGAAACCAATACACTTAGCACCTCAACAAGTTGGATATGACCATTTTCACCTCTGCTGGCACCCATTGCTTAATCCAGTATGTTTAAGATCAAAAACACTTAACAGAAAGCCAAGGATGACTGTAGCAATTTCAGAATAATTAACATGCAAACTAATTGACTCAGGCTTCTCTTACCAGAAACTGAGAATTATGTAACTATTTTATATGTTTAGTCAACATTTTGGTTAATGTAACAAACTTTAAGAAATTGAATTTTCAGTGGAGACTGATATTTGCAGAAAATGATAATATAGCTATGTATACAGTTATAAGTACCCTATTTATAGGCTTGTAACATACTTGGAACAGATGTGAAAAAATAATTCCAGTGAAAATCAGGAGAACCACAAATATCAGCTGCCCAAGAGGAGAATTGAGAAACAGAGGTTGGCAAGAAAGGAAACACATTCATTTTAATGACGTGCTTACCCTACAAGAACCAAAACCTCTAAATGTATGAACTGGGTTAAGCTTACAGAAAGTGGCATATCAAGATGACCTGAAACGCAAAAGCAAAAAGTACATTACATTATTTTGACTGATATACCTTTTTTTGCTGTAGTCATGTAAACATGTTATGGTCTTGAAATGCAGTCATCAGTGCACATGCTGTCTGTAGAAATGCCATGCATATACCTTTTGTCCAAGTCTTGTTGACACACTGTAAAAGATCTTAGCCTTCGGTGCAGACAAGACAGCACATACTCTTTCCCACATACTATAACTCCATGCAGGTCACCCAGAGTCACCAGGAAAGCAGGCCTAAGCATGTTATGCCCACCAACTCTGCTTGTTTACAAGGATGTGACTTAGTCATATGTCATCGGCTTATAGAAATTGCAAATCAATTAAGCTGCAAGGGCATTTCACCTTTGCCAGTACCCACCCTTCAGCCTTCCTGTCCTTTTCAAGAAGGGCCAGACCATTCATACCAGGGATGAATTTATGAATACCCAATCAGTTATCCTTTTTAAAGGCAGATAGTGTGTCACACTGTTTAACGTGGAGAGTTCGTTTGTTCTAGAGATGTGAGTAAGCATTGTGTTATAAATCTGTACCTCCACCATGAGCATTTATTTTTTTGTAGTGGATTTACATCTACAGTCCTAGTATTAGCTGGGCTATTTGGTTTATGGATATATAAGAGTTTTTGGATTACTGGATCCATTGTAACCAGCAAAGCCTCCTTGCACCATAGTAATAACACATCACAACACAGCATCTTAAATAAAAAAAAGCTGTTCCCATGACACTATGACTACAGAAGATAGTTGGGACTCTCATCACTCATTTGCACATGGGCGCTCTCACACACACACACACACACACACACACACACACACACACACACACACACACACACACACACACACACACACTTTTATGCTATCCTCTTACCCAGTCTATCCCCTAACCCTATAATGCACACACACACACACACACACACACACACACACACACACACACACACACACACACACACACACACACACACTTCCATAGCATCAACATATCCGACATTCGGTTATCTGTAGCATCAACATTAATTCACACCTCTATGTTAGCCAAAGAAATGTAGGTTTTGTCAAACACAAAGGAACTATATATATGTATATATATATATATATATATATATATATATATATATATATATACACACACACACACACACACACACACACACACACACACACACACACACACATATCTAGGTTCATAGGTAGATACTGGGCTATCTGCCCGAAGGCATATATTAGCCCAGCCACTTTGTGCGGTATTCACCACCCCTTTGGTTAGTTCCCTAGGCCCTTGATCTAGCAGCTAGTACCCTTGGCCCCTATCTAGTAGAGCTGTTGGTATGATCCCTGGTGTGAACTTTCTGTTACCCATCCACTCGTCAAGGTTCCTCTTGAAGAGTGATAGTGAGGGGCTCTGCCTTATGTAGATCAGGCCCTTGTTCCATAGCAAGGGAAGTCTTTGCGAAGGGAATCTATCCCTCCACCATGTTCTATTCATTGCTGTGCTGATGTTTATATCCCTAGAGCATGTAGCTCGAGTAGATTTGGTTTTGCTAAGATGGAGCATGTTGAATAGTTCTGGGTTGGACATGGCTTTGTATGTTAGACAGAGATTGCCTCTGAGAAGGCGGTATGCAACAGAGAAAAGCCTTAGTTTTTTCAATTGTGCTGCATAGGGCAACTGTTTGAGGCCAGTAATCCTCTTAGTGAGGTACCTCTGTGGTCTCTCCAGCTACTGGAGATGCCTAGCCAAGTACATTCCAATTGGTGCATTGTACTCAATAATGGGTCTGATGAGGGAAGAGTAGAGGGGCACCACTACATCCATAGATCTTGATGCAAACCCTTTCATGATCAGATGGGTCACATAGAAGTATTTTCTACCCACCTTGGCAACATGGTTATCAAAGGAAAGCTGACTATCTACTTGGGTCCCTAGATCCCTTATTACTTCTTCAGATTTCAGGGGGTTACCTCCTATGTGGTAGTTTGTGGGTACTCTGTTTTTTTCCAAAGGGGATTACTACACATTTTTTAGCATTTAGCTTGAGACCATGGCTTTGACACCATGCATCAGTCTCATTTAGACCCTTCTGGAGGATAGCCATGTCGGCCGGAGACTCTATTATAGCACCCAATTTGCAGTCGTCCGCAAACTTGGTCAGCCACAGCCCTTTAGTGCTTGCCTGTACTTCTGAGAAGTATATGCCAAACAGGTGGGGCCCCAGGACAGAGCCCTGAGGCACACTGCTCGTTACTGGTTTGGATTCGGACATAGATCCTGCTACTCTTACTTTGTGGGATCTGTCTGAGAGCCAGTTTGCGATTCATCTTGTGATGTAAGGGTTTATCTCCAGGTTGGTGAGTTTATCAATAATACCCGAATGGGGAATGGTGTCAAATGCTTTTGCAAGGTCAAGGTAAGCTGTGTGTACCTCCTTTCCCTTATCTGTAGCCTGAGTAACTGTCTTAAAGAAGTCCACCAGGTTCAGGAGGCATGATCTGCCCTTGACGAAGCTGAACTGTGTGGGGTCAAGTGTTTGGAGGTTCCCAATCTCTCCATTTATGAGTTCCATAATGATTTGCTCCATTGCCTTACAGATCAGACTGGTCAGGCTTATTGGTCGGTGGTTCCCAGGGTCAGTTGTGGGCCCATCCTTGTGCAGCAGAACCACCATTGCTGTGCGCCACTCTATGGGCACATATCCTGTCGAGAGGCTGAGACTGAACAGGGTATTCAGATGCAGGATTAATTCATTTTGGAGCTCGTGTATGACACAGCCTGGGACACCATCTGGTCCAATGGAGGCAGTGTTTTTAACTTTAGATATTGCTTTATTAACCAACATATCAGTAATAATTGGGGTTACACAATCCCCTAAAATAGTAATAGGCCCTGTAGGTGGTGATGGGGGGGGAGAAATTTGCACTGAACCTGTCAGCCAAGATGTTGGCAATGTCAGTGGGGTTAGTGTATTTTGTTCCATTTTGTACTAGCTCAGAACAGACCTGAGCGTTGCCATTTAGGTGTTTGACGTAACCATAGAAGGCCTTATGGTTATCCTTGGCATCCTTGGCAACTTTCTTTTCGAAATTGGCTTTAGTTGACTTCATGAGGGCCCTCAATTTCTTACTAATGCTGATCAGGGATGATTTTTCTACTTGAGATTTGGCCTTTTTTTGTATAAGTCTCCTCCTTTTATTGTATAGTTTGCTTATGGCTGGCGTCCACCAGACTGGTTTCTTCTTACTTGAGGAAGGAGTCTTGGTTTTATTTGTGATAGCACGGTCCATGCAATCCTGAAGATGTATATAAAGTGCCTTGGTGTAGGATTCTGCATCCTGGATATCATTATCCTTCTGCGAGGGAATAGTGAAGCTTTCCACTTCTGATGCAAGTAGTTTGAAGTTTGCTTTGGAAAGGTTTTTTACGATGGTTTCTTTGACTGGGGGAGGTGGAGGGGTGAGGATGTCCAGGGTTATCAGTTTGTGGTCTGATCTGACCAGAGAGGGAGTGATAACGGGTGTGGTACAATGGGTGCCCATATTTCTGATGACTAAATCCAATATGTTGTCCCGTGTAGTGGGAGAACATACCAGTTGTTCAAGGGCATTTGAATTTATAAATTCTATGAACCACTGGGCATAGGAGTTAGAACTTTGGTAGTTTGCCCAGTCTATACCAGGGTAGTTGAAATCACCCAAAATTATGGTGTTGGGTAGGACCTTTATATTTTCCAAAGCCTCAAGGAATGCTGAGTGAGCATCTTGGGACATGGTGGGTGATCTATAACAGGCTATGACTTGAAGTGTGGTTTTGCCTGCTGATAGTTGCGCATGGATGATCTCTGGGGCATCATGCTGCTCCACTAGCTTGGAGATGTGGGTATCCTTGATGAATATTGATACACCTCCACCATTTGTACTGTGATCCGGTAACTGAGGTCGGAAGGTATGATATGAATTGTAACCTGGTAGTGCTGGGGTGCTCTCTGGATCCTTGAACCAGGTTTCCGTCACTGCACAAACATCGATTTTCTCAATACTGAGGAGTGCCTCAAGTGTGTGCATTTTGAGGGTGAGACTTCTGGCGTTGAGTAGCATTACCCTTAGTTTTTGGTTACCTGTGCTGGTTACATTGGTTGGTTTGTCCTTTGAGCCTTTCCTAAAAAAGGCACTATGGGGATGGCAAGAGTCCTGGCCAGTATTCAATAGCCTAGGGGTGACAGGTGCAAACCATCTCTGGCAAAACAGCGAGGCTTGTCTATCATGTCTTCTCAGGCAGACAGACACTGGATCCCCTTAGAATGACACCAGAAGCTTAGCCAATTTTTGAAAATGATCATTTTGTCTTTGTATTGTGGTATCATTCTAGGTGAAGGTAGTATGCTACTCAAGGTCAGGGTCATACCAGCTTGGGCTACATGATCAGAGAGCTCCTCAATGTCTCTTTTCATGTAGTCCAGGGAGGTACGTCTTAGATCATTCACACCAACATATACAATGACAGCATCATACTTGTACTTGTTCTGGAGTGACCTAATTGCCTGTGTTATGTGGCGGATCCTAGCACCCGACAGGCAGCTGACAGTAACCTTCTCCTTGTTCAGCCTGGTGAGTGGAACATCTGTGTCCCTTACTATAGAGTCTCCTATTACTAGCATGTTGGGTATGGTGTTTAGCCTTAGGGGCTGTTGTGAGGCACACTGCTGAGGTGAATTATGTGTTTTCTGGCTTGTGTTTGGAGGTGCAGGTTGCTTGCTTGTCTGCTTTGGAGGGCACTGTTTCTTTATCAGATTGGTACCTAGTGCTTCTGAATATGTTTTTGTGTATTTATGTGTATGTTTTGCTGGTGCTTGTTTTGTAGATCCATGTGTGACTGGTGGTGTGATGCTAGTGTGTCTCTTCTCCTCTTGACTGTCTGTTACAGTCATGGGTTGAGAGCGCTTAGCCTCCAGTCTGGCTGTGTATTTGCATCTCTCACAAGTGTTTGTGTCTAGAGGTAAGAGGAGAGGGTTGTCTGTATACATGAGGCAGTTGTGACATTGCCACAGGATGCCCAATTCCACCAGATGAACTGGAGAGTACACCTGAAGCTGACCTCTGGACATGCTTGGAAAAGTAAATTTCACTTGTCTTGCGGACAGTCGAGGGTCTTATGCTGTATTATAATAGTGCTGTCTAGGAGATTTGGAAAATAATAGTGCTGTCTAGGAGATTTGGACAAGTGCTGATTTGGGTTATGCAAGTGCTGCAATAAGAGCAGTTGATCTGAAGCACTTGAGTTGAGGCTTGCCTAGTTCTAAGGGAAAATTTGCAGTGCACACTTTGTGGAGCCAGGAATAGTATACCCCAGCTAACCGGCGCTGCCTGACGCTGCTCTGTGCCCAAGACCGCGCAAAAAGAGAGTTGCAGGGTTTTAAGAGAGAGAGAGATCAAGGAGTTTGGAATTGACCCAAAATGGCAAATAAAACTACAGTTTCTAGGCAGTAACCACTCCTACAGAGACAGGCAGGCTGCTCAGTGTTAACCACTGCCACTGGTGAACACAGAGACTTCCCTTTAGACCAAGTAAGCACTGGCCTCCAAAAAACTTACAAACAGTTCAGAACAGCAACTCTGTAACTGAACATTTTTTAAATTATAGAAAGTGGGAAAATAGCAAGAATGTTTTGTTTTTGTTTAAGGATAGCAGAGACACACAAGTAGCAAACTAGTCAGAACAGTGCAATAAATGACCCCAACACATGTGTACTAGGTCAGAGGCAAGTAAAATGCAATTTTAAGAAAAAACGATTTTAAATTAAGTGCAACACAAAAAATGCAATAAACAGGCTCTAGGTATGTTCTAAATACTGTTTTTCTATATATACATATATATATATATATATATATATATATATATATATATATATATATATATATATATATATATATATATATATATATATATATATATATATATATATATATATATATATACATGGGTCTACTTCTTTGACCTAACTTTCATTTGCCTGACACCCATTTGCCTGAGACCAAATGACTGAAATTTCATTTGCCTGACACTTCATTTGCCCGACACTTCATTTGACTGACAAGTATTATTAGCAAGAAAATGGAATATGCCCCTTCCAACTGTAGTGCGACCCTGGAGTTAGAATATATAGTTGGGGGTGGGGGCACAGCCTCATAGGGGGTGGGGTGAAGCCCCACTTACTTTTCTTTACTAAGCAATATTACATCAAAAGTTAAAAATACCATATGAATTGAAGTGGGGGGCTGTGCCCCCCCCACCCCCCAACTATATATTCTAACTCCAGGGTCGCACTACAGTGGGGAAGGGGCATATTCCATTTTCTTGCTAATAATACTTGTCAGTCAAATGAAGTGTCGGGCAAATGAAGTGTCAGGCAAATGAAATTTCAGTCAAATGGGGTCAGGCAAATGAGTGTCAGGCAAATGAAAGTTAGGTCAAAAGAAGTAGACCCATATATATATATATATATATATATATATATATATATATATATATATATATATATATATACATATATATACACACATATATATATATATATATATATATATATATATATATATATATATATATATATATATATACACACATATATATATATATATATATATATATATATATATATATATATAGATAGATACAGACAAGGAACTACTTCTGTACTTACCTGAATTGCAGATTCTGCAGATAACACTGAACTTTCAATAAATCGAAACAGAAGATTACCACATTTTTTTAGAGGGAATTGAGACACTTGGCCAACATGGGGAAATTTGCTTTTTTCCCCACTGTAGTATGATCCCAGAGTTGGTATATTTAGTTAGGGGTGTGTGGGGGGCAGCCCCCCATTGGGGTGTTTGGGGCGTAGCCCCCAAATAGGTGGATTTGACATATTTCTGTGTATTTTGTTAAATGTTGGCCAAGTCTGTAAAAAAAATGTTGGTAATGTGATGGTTCAGTTTATTGCAATTTTGGTGCTGTCGTCTCAATAATCTGCAGTTTAGGTAAGTATAAATTCTGAAGTATAGCCAAATATATATATATATATAATGTACATATACACTCACACACACACACACATATATATAGATATACATATAGATAATATTTATTTTTATTTGTCATTTGTTTATTGGGATAGCCCATACTTCCCTGTACATTTTAACCCTATCTGAAACGTGGATAAAACCTCATATCACTAATAATGTATAATTACTGCCTAGTTATAACATCTAACGCTCTGACAGAACCCCCTCCCAAAAAAAAGTGGAGGCCTAAGTACCTTCTATTCTGATAAATTCAGCCCTTCACCTCTAACCATTCCTCTACCCAATTTCCACCCTGCTAAGCTACTTATTCTTAACTGCAACCTAAACTCACACAAAAGGTTTGCCATAGCCTCCATAAACATCCCTCTAGGCAATAATATTCCCACCCTTGAGCATATTCTGTTTTGGGTCTCTCACAGTATATCCTATGAGACTGTCATCCTTGAAGATGTTAATATTGACTGGTCCAAATTAATATCTGCTTCTCCACAACTTAGTATTAACTTACATGGCTTCCACCAACTTGTCACATCCCCCCCACACACATACACAAAACCTTTTCTACCAATCCAGTCCTAGAGTGTATTCTCACAAACACCCTTAACCTCTACCACAATCCCTGTGCCTTTCCTGACATCTTGAGTGATCATCTCCCCACCCATATACCTCCCTGCAGCATGTTGTGTCTGACAGGAATGAGAACCATTACCTGCTGCCCTACAGCATACTCTCTAGCTCAAGCATTCCTGCCATACCAGACCTTTTTCTGCTGTTGGCCTTCTGCCAGCTTCTCCTGGGCCAAGCCCATGAATTCCCTGAGCTTTGTCCTGAGGTTTAGGACATATACTACAAAAGACTCCTTGTGGGATTCACACTCACCCTCCCACTCATCTCAAATCAAATCTAGAGGTCCTCTCACCCTATACCCATACAGAAACTCCAAGGGTGAAAAACCTGCAGATTCCTGAGGAACCTCTCTGTAATCAAACAAATGGGGCAAATACTCGTCCCACTCCCTCTTAAACTGGTTTGCAAATTCCTATGTCTTTAGTACAGAGTTTAACCTCTCCACCAGACCATTAGTCTGGGGGTGGTAGGGATTGGTCTTTAAGTGCTTCACCCCACAGCGCTCCCACAGACAAGCCCACATGTCTGACATGAAATTGGCACCTATGTCAGTCAGTATTTCTTTTGGTAAACCTACCCTGCTGAAAATCACTAAAAAAGCATTTGCCACCTTTTTTGCCTCAATGAAGGACAGAGACACCACCTCAGGGAATCTGGTAACATAATCTACTACCACTAGGATATACTTATTCCCTTTGAAACTTGGGGTACTTAGAGGCCCCACAATATGCATAGCTACCCTCTGAAACAGCTCCTCAATCACAGATAAAGGTACCAAGGGAGCTTTGGCCTTGTCTCCTGCCTTGCCTATCTTTTGGCACTGCTCACAGGTCCTGCAGTACCCTGTTACACCCCTGGAAATCCCAGGCCAATAAATGTTCTACATAATATGTGTCTTTGTACACTTTATGCCCATATGACCTGCGAAGGGAATATCATGGGCTATGGCTACAAGTGCCAGATGGTAGGCTCTGGGCACTACCAACTGCTGTATTCTCACACCCTCTAGCCCTCCCTCAGGGGTCCACTATCTATACAATAACCCTTTATCCCAATACCCAGATTCTCCTTTTCCTTGAAAATCAGGCACCTCTCTAGCTACCTCCCTCAAGCCTTGTAATGTAGGATCTGAGAGCTGAGTCTATCTCAACTCTCGCTTTGTAACCCTTCCCAGCTCCCCTTCCACAGGAGGTCTGGTATCCTCTGACAGTGGTGCCTCACTTTCAGCCTGTGTACAACTACTCACCTCTGCCCTTGCAGTCACTCTATCCAAGGGAACATCAGTACCCACAAGCAGCTGTGGTTCACCTTCATTCTCACTGCTACAGGGTAGCTCCCTCTCTGAAGTAACCACCACACCAGTCCTGGCTTCAAGTCTGCAGTCTGTCTAGGTCCACCACAGGCTACCAGACCCACATGCCTGTCTCCAAGCCTGACTGAGTGTAACTGCATGTCCACAAGATACTACATTATCAAAATCACTCTACCAGGACATCTGTAGGAATATCCTCAAATACATCTACTTGCTTGCTTCCTTTTCTACCATCCCAGTGAATGTGAACCCTAACCAAAGGTATTTGGAATGAGGTCCCTCCTAATGCTCTGATTGGAGTAGACTGCCCAAGTAAGTAGTGCTCCTGTTTACCCATTGCAGGCTTCATAATGGTTAGGCCATTAGATCAGAGGCTTTCTATCTCTTAATCATGGGCTCTTTCCCATTCACTAAGATAGGATAGTCTGGTACCCTTGTTGTCTTGAGATGACTTACTGCTGACATTCTGTCATTCCCACTTACTGGCTGTCCCACCTTTTGTTCCCCACCTTGCCTCCATGGACATCTATGTGCTACATGGTCCCACTGGCTACATTTAAAACATTTAACCATTGATTCTGGCCATGTACCTGTACTAGCAGCTTCCCCTGTTACTGGTGGACTCTGCTGGGGCAGTTTAGGATGCCCACCCTGGGTTCAATTAGACCCATGAGCAGCACTGGGTATCCCTTTCCTGTGGGGTGATGCACTGCTTGCTAGATATAGGTCCCTTCCCCCCCCAAGTCATCTGCAGTATTACATTCCCTATCTGCCAGCCAGATTCTCTTGTCCTCAGGCAAACTAACAGCTTGTTCCCTCACCAAAAGGTCTACCAGCCCTTCAAAAGTGGTGACCTGACAACCATTTACCCACCTATGAAACTAAGTGCTTAGCTCAGCAATATATTCACACACACTTTAACCTGCCTTGCACCCATACTCACAAAACTTTTTTCAAGAAGCTTTAGGTGTTAACTTAAAATAATCTAATAAACAATTTTAACAGTATTATAATTTAAGCAATCAATATCAGACAATTTAGAAACAGCAGTTACAGCTTTACAGTGAAGTAAGGGGCACAGGAACCATACCCAGAGCACTTAGTCAACATTGTACTGTTTATATGAATAAAACATTCTAAATTATCACCCTCTGCAAATTGTGGAAAAAATTTACTGACCTTTATTGCTTCTCGGGTTTGGTTAGTCCCTTCCCCATTACCTCCATGGCTCTGGTGAAGAGTCAGCATCTCCTTTTCATGTTGCTTCTGTCTCATTTTCTTCCGCTTCCAAATGTCTCAATCTGTCTACTGATTCCAGTTCCATTTGATTCTCCTGCCACAGTCTCTCTGCTGATGCTAGTTTCAAATGTTTAGCCTCCAGTTCAAGTCTCTTTTACTCCAGATGAATTTGTAAGTCCACTAAGAAAAGCTGAACTGTCCATTTTCTGAGAGTCGTACATTCCCAAGGCCAGTCTGGTTGTCTTTCTGGTTGCAGCTGTGACTAAGTCTACAATCATTTCTGCTTTTGGTTGGCATGCACCAATCCTTTGTGTTGGCACATCTCAGCCAACTGGCTCCTTGTCAGCTTGAAATACTACTCTGCTGACGTCCTTACCTGCTCACCCTGACTAACTAAGCTAACAAATAAATAAATAAAAGTATTGTGATATGAAACTCTCAATGTTGAGTATGTGGCTGCTGGAGAGTACAAACACCTTCTTTAGTGACCACTGTTTACAGGTTACAGGAGTTCAATAGCCACACCACTGAATCCCACTAAGCGATATGGTGATCCCACCTTTGCCAGCCAATAAATGTGACATCCCACCACTGGACCCATAATCAAGATGCCTCAAGCCTCACCACTGGCACCAGTGGGAAATGCACATTGAGAGGATGACAAGGTACACACATAGTATCTCCAGATGTAGCTCTCTGCATCAAGTGCAATTTCCCTTAAGAGCACACAGAGACCACAATCAGTCTGAGGCTGGTTTCTGCCTCTTTCTCCAGATCCACAGTAAGACTCCCCACTGGCACAGCTACAGAGTTGAGAACCAAGCTGCATGGCCAAGCCAAGCCTGCATTCACCCTCTCTGTGTCCCTACCCATGTAGCTGGCTGACATACACACTCTTTGAGGTTTGAATCACACACAAAGACAAACACACACACACACACACACACACACACACACACACACACACACACACACACACACACACACACACACACACACACACACACACACACACACACACACACACACACACACACACACACACACACACACACACACACACACACACACACACACGCATACACACAACTACCCTGGAAAGGCTGGCACAGGTTTACTAGCTATTCTCCCTTTTGCCCAGACTATAAAGTAGTTATCACTGCCACCAGCCAGCTCCTTATCAGCTACTTTAAGGCCCTTAACAAAGAGTGTCCAGTGTTACTGTGTAATGATGCTATTAATACAAATGGTACTTTGACCAAAAGCAAGACTATCAGGAGTGACCCACAGTGTCACCAAATAAATATGCAAGTACTCACAGAACTTAAATATCTCTACAAAATTCAGCCACAATGAAAGATTTAAATATATTTAATAATATATAATAAAAGAACAAGAAAATTATCAGTATATATTTAGTGACACCAGAGTTTAAAATCACAGGAAATATTTAAAACAGCATTGCAGGACAGTCTCAAATAAAGAAGGAAAACATCTAAGCTAAGCTTTGCTATATTCCTAACTATATTTAAGAGAATTACTATACCCTAATAACTTACTATTAGAGCAAGGCAGATGTGGTGAATGGATCTTGCAGTTGTTGTTAGGTCCAAGATAAAATACAGAATGCTGTGTCTCTCTAAGACACCTCTCAAATTAATATCTCAAATATTACTGCTGGGCTAGCTTGCAGAATGACATCATTTCTTGTCATCTGACTCGTAGTTCCCAGGTCCCAAAACAATAATTGATGGCAGCTGATAGCATTTAGCATCTACCTGTAAAAATACATAGACAATGGCTTTTCCTCAGATCTTTTGGCAAAGGCTGGAAGTCATAAAACAATAAAACACTTCCCAGACAATACAGAAAACTCTGTAGTACAGTCAGTGTGTCTCCTTGCTGCATTGTAACTGAAAGATATCATCTTTTATTGAGTAGCCATAAAGTAATTTAACTTCAGCTATTTTTCTAAAATTTACTAGACTGAGGTTAACCTCTTGCATCCCAGTTTCCACTGTTAAAATATATACATTCAAACAGTTACAATAGTGCACATATATTTCTGTTCTATTCCAGTAGGGTATACTGTGGATGCATTTCAAGCACTTTGCAAAAACCTTTTCAACAAACACTTCTGTACCAGCAGTTTGATATATACATGACATACAGTTCTAATACATTTGTAACACAAGCATATTATATGAATCATGTTGATATTCACAAATGACATATAATTATTTATAAAATTCCAGATAGCTGAGCTGGTACTATCTCCTTTTGTCACACTTCTGTATAAATTATATTGATATTCATGAATGACATCTAATTATTTACAAAAAAATAAAGCTAACTGTGCTGGCCAGTATCTCCTTTTGTGACAGATATGATGCCCTTACTTATGAGATGCACAGTGGTGAAGGCTTCCCTTACCACTGTGGACAAATGGTAATCAAAGTTTAGATTGCTATCAGCTTGTGTTCCCAAATCTATCACCACTGGATTTGAGCTTAGGGGGTTGCTGTCAATATTGTAATTTGCAGGGACTTCCTCATTGCAAAAGGGGATAATAATGAACTTTTTTTGCATTAAGTTTTAGTCTATGCCTTCAGCACCAATCATTTGTTGTATATTAGCATCATTTGGGGACTTAATGACTGCACCCAGTTTGCAATCATCTGTGAACTTGGTAAGCCGAAGCCCATCTACTTTCACTTGGGCTACTGCTGCAGTAGCCATAAGTATATGGATCATGCATAGGATATAACAGATGGACAGCTTTCAAAGCTTCAGGGTACCTTTCATGGGTGCAAACCATCAATCAGATTCAGTTGAGCTGACTCAGGGCCGGCCTTAGCCGAAATGGCGCCCTAGGCGAAGTAGTGCTCCGGCGACCCTTAAGCCCCACCTACACCACACTCATGAAACACCCCTATTTGAGCCACACCCACTGGTCATTCCCCAAGAAAGCCACTCCAGTCATTTCCTTAAATTATTTAAATGCATAGGAAGAAAAATATACCTTGTAATGTAGTTAAACTGCAACTACCTTTACATAAGTATTTTCTACTTGAAATACCAGAGCCAGATCATGGTCAAATAGGGTTCTAGGAAGGGTAATAGGCCACCACCCCAGACCAGCCCCTCCTGCAGCAACCTCCAGCAGCAGTAGCCCCTCCTCAGCCATTCCAGTGTTCCATTATTTGATTATCTCACCCTTATGTTCTATTATTTGCTTCTACAATGATTACAGATATTGAAATAGCACAAACACAGATAGCCATTTGCTAAACAAACAATACAGTCTCACAGTGAAAACAGACTTACACGAGCAGTAAACTTCTCTGCCCTTGAAACTCATTCATTGAAATGGCAAAACTCACATTCATTGAAACAGCATGAAAACCCATATTTATAGAAATGCATCTGGTTGGTGGAGAATTAAGTTTACCTTTGGGCCGTTTTCAAAACAGACTCCTTGCACACATTTGTTTAAGGCCATGCACACCATGTATTTATTTTTTAATTCACTTTCCTGATTGTATCGAATTATATTCCTTGTATTATAGTCCTTGTATAATACAGCATCACTTGTTAGAATATGTTTTAAATTTGTAGTTTTAAACATTCTTTTAATAAGCAATGAAACAAAATTTATGAACTAACACTACCCATTTCAGAAAATTTCAAGAATAAAGGGCCACTCAAGACTTCTGTCATTACAATCCACCAATATTACTCCACACGCACAATCTCTGCAGAAGTAAAATCATCTAAATTCCACATTAAAGAAATATTTTTTTTTATTTATTTTTTTTTATTTATCATTTGTTGACTGGGAAAGTCTGACTAGGTTCCACAGAGCCTGTTTTCAGCAGGGGCCCGGTGAGAAATGATCCAGATGCATGTCTTTGGAATATGTAACTAATGAAGAGGTTGCTACTAGCAAACAAATTTACATATCAATGCTATCTACAAATTCAGTGCCTGCTGCCCTTGAAAAATGAATTGCCTATATTACATAAAAAAATTGGTAAGTTGGTAATATTGCAATAAGAAATGACTAAAACAAGTTCACAGTCACTAGTTATTTCATACAAAAGGTCATATTCAGGAGTGTAGAACCCCTATCCCCCCTTATAATGCACCAAATAATCAACAATCATATAGGCACTGCATGTCAACACTCCATCTACATGGTGTGAGTGTGGAATCCACAGCCTTCAGCACCAAAGGCAATTATACTACTAATGCTGCTTTCACATTCTACAACACAGTGTGCCATTTGATAAACAAAAAACAGCTAGTTGCACACTGAAAACATTTACACTTGTTACAGCGTGTTAAATTTGTAGTTTTGAACATTTTTCCAGTAAGTAATGAAACAAAATGTATGACCCAATAATGACAAACCTGCCCATTTCAGAACATTTTAACCATAAAAAGCTTCTCAAACAGTATCAGTGAATAAGCACAATCTCTGCAGAAGTAAACATCATCTGAATAATTATACATTAGAGAGATTTGTAACTAATGAAGATGCTATTACTGGCAAAGAACTTTACATTCCACTTTTCCATCTACAAATTCAGTGCTTGCTGCCCTTGAATTAATTGCCTAGTCTGCATTAAAGAAAAAGTGGTACACTGATAATATTGCAACAGAGAATGACTGTGAAACAGACAAATTCATAGTAACTAGGCATCTTAAACAAAGGACGGCACACTAAGGAATGCAGAACCCCTATCCCCTCTCAAAATGCAACCAATAAATCAGCAACTAGGACATTACATACCATGCCTCCTTAACTCTCAACATCTTAGCACAAGAAATCTGAACGAAGCCTAAAATAAAGGGGGGGTCAAAGGTCCCCAAACAGGGACAGATTTTATAAATATTGCTCTTATAGACTTAGAAAGTTGCTAGAATAACAGCATTTGTCTTAGCATGCATTTTCTGAAGGAAATGAGGGCTGAAAATCAAATGCATTATTGACTGACATTTCACCTCAGTGATTTATCAGATCAAATATTTTAGATGGACAAGACAAAAAATGTGAGGCAAAATCTGGGAACTGTATAACATTATGGACAATGGAGATCTATGTCTCAGCACTCTATCAATGGATACATGGGCTTCGGGGAGAAGGAAATTGACCAGGGGTGTTAGCTGTAAGAAAAAAGTGATAGCTGTTGGGGGGTAAAGTGTGTGTGTGTGTGTGGGGGGGGGGGGCAAATAATAGGTGGAGAGCTCTGATCTTCAATAATACAATGCCCCACTCATTGTAAGATTCATCAAAAACGGAAATCTTAAATCACAGCCATTTTTTCACCTGCAGCAATCCATGATGAAATAGGCAACAGAAAAAGCAATTATTTTATAAGCTAAATCTTATCCAAATCTTTAAAAAAAAACAGCAGAAGTCATAATTTATTCACATTTCTTTTAGCTAAGCTTTATAGGGAAATTTAGTTTGACAAGATTCTTCAGTGAATTAGTCAGCAGAAAAATAAGCAATTATTTTATAAGCTAAACCCTATCCAAATCTTAAGAAAAACAATAGTAGCAGATGTAATTCAATCAACATTATTATCCTGATTTCTTACAGTAAAACTTTCTTTCATCTATATCACCTGTTAACTGCTTACATCATAATCAAAGCACAGAGCAGTACAAAGCTGTTCTGCATCTCACTGAGAAGACTATATGGTGATTATGCACTTTAATCAGTCTTATACAGTGTTACCTTTCTTTACTCATCTAAAACCTAGGTGTTGAAGTCATTAGAATTCACTGCAAATAGACCATGTTTAAGATATATAAGTAACTTTTTGAGGCAAAAATTACATATCCATTTTTCCCAGAAGGACTTCTGAGGTAGTGGGGTTCCCTGAGTCTATAGTCTTGACACATTTTGAAAGTTTATACAACCTGATCATAAGGGACTATCCCTTTAGACAAACCTTATTAATTTCATCAGCACATCACCAGCAATTCTTTATTCAAAACAGCGATCTGGATCCATGAAGGTGAATTGCCGAGGTACCAGATCGCTGTTTTGAATAAAGAATTGCTGGTGATGTGCTGGTGAAATTGTGTTTTCTAATTTTCTTTGCTGTTGGTGTTTTTTTTTTTAAACCTTATTAATAGCTGCTATTTCCAAACATACAAACTCAGAAATACATACACACACACTTTCTCTTGCACACAGAAGCCCAGTGTAAACTACACAGACACACTCATGCACTTACCTTCTTTTTAATCTGAATAGCCCACACGTGTACACATGGCGTTAACTCTTCTGCTTGTTTATTGCTGTTGCAACTGTAGAACATGTTTGTAGCCATATTGGCGTGCGTGGACGTAAGTCACGTGACGCACGTATGTTCCTTCTTAAAGGAGAAGACTCCACTACCGATTCCACTACCGTGGAGTGAAGATTTTTTTTTTGTTAGTTCTTAAAGTCCTGGCCAACCTGGAAAGTATATAAGTGGGAGGGGCGCTCTCTGCCCCCTCCTCTCCCTATGATAGCGGCGCCCAATTTATTTTAATTAATTTACTTTCCTATTATGCGTTTGCATAATAAGAATAGTAAATTAATTAAAATAAATAAACACAAATTGCGCCCTTTACGAGGCCTTCTTGTACAGCGCCCTAGGCGATCGCCTAGTTCACCTATGCCTAAGGCCGGCCGTGAGCTGACTAAATAAAGATTTGCCACCGAACAGCAAGCTCTTCTGAGGCTTACAAGGATTGACAGTCAGCTTGTGCTGCTTTTTTGCTGGGTAGATAAGTTCCTTTTGGGGAA
The DNA here is from genome assembly GCF_019279795.1 of Protopterus annectens. NCBI lineage: Eukaryota > Metazoa > Chordata > Ceratodontiformes > Protopteridae > Protopterus > Protopterus annectens. The sequence goes on from NC_056731.1 coordinate 1,956,931,830, forward strand.
ATAAATTCCAGTTTAGAAAATTGTTCTTGTTCAGAAAAATGAATGCTATGAGTTTGTGTTTCAACTGTTTTCCATGAGAATGTATTGGACTTTTAAACAAGAGTGCTTTTTTCCTGTCAGTTTAAAAACTATTTTAAGTCACTAAAACACATTTTTCTGTAGAGAAATTATTTTACTTTCTGGGTCTGGCAAGGTTTTAAATTCCTCTCTGTATGAAATGTCAGCAATTTAAATGCTGAGTGCTGACAAGCGGAAAGAATGAGATTGAAAACACAAAGAGCGAATTTAGAAAAGCACTCTTACTCTACTTTCAGCAGGGGGTCAAGTCCAACTGCACTTCGCAGAGCCATGAACTTATATATACCAACTCCAATCTTGCCATACCTCAAAGAAAAGGGAATACAATGAGAAATAGCATCTCTGACTTAGAATATGCAAGCCCATTCTTTCAGCCATTCACTCTCCATGTTTTGGGACATAACCTTTTGGGTCCAGAATTTTCAAATTATTAACATTTTTAAGTGCTTTTTATTGTGTTTTTGTGAGGGAAAAGTGACTTGTAAAGACTTAAGTTGTATCAACTTTTGCTGCTTCTCTCTAGATTGAACATGGAAAAAAATTACAAGTCCCACAGTCAGTCAGTCTTCCAGCCACAAAAAGAAAAACTTAAGCAAACAGACTTCGAGACTACAGCAGGCTACCAATTTGCCTCAGCTGTAAGTGGGTGAATCTGCTCTGGTCCTTAGCTGTACCTCAAACCACTCATTTTTTACACAACCACAGATACACACACAAATATATATATATATATATATATATATATATGTTTAATATGGGAATTTTGAGTCAACTTCAGTCGATCATTTACAATGTCAACCTGAAATGTTGAATCCAAACACTGAATAGTAAACCACAGCAAAAATGAATACATCGACCTCCATGGTTCGATGTACTCGACATAGCAGGAGGTGATGTCACTCACCTTCTGCTATGCACAGTAACGTACCATTGAACTCTACATTCAATGGTATGTCAATTCTACTATTTTGCAGGGGGGGGCTATGACCCCTTGCACCCCCCCCACACCCCTGCATATTAAATACACTAACTCTGAGATCGCACCACAGCAAGGAAATGGGCTAATTCTCTGTTCCTCACTGAAGCATGACCTCCCTCCACAGTCTCGATAAGTTGCATGCCAAAAGGTCGAGTGCACCATGCAATTCGACTAAACTTGGTCGACCTCTGTTGATTCAATTTCCTGCCCAACTGTGTCTCTCTCCTTGTAGATCAAGGATGTGTCTCAAGTTGTTTGCACATACATGGCAACATGCATGTGCATTTATGGTGAAAAGATCCGATCGCTATAGTAGTTTGTCATATGCTAACACACAAAAGGCATAGGTTCATAGGTAGGTACTAGGCTATTGGCTCTGGGGCCTATATAAGCCTAGCCAAAAAAGGTTCCCTGGCTTTCACCACCCAAGAAAATTATTTTCCTGTGACCCTGTCAAGCAGTGCCACAGAAGGGATCCCCAGGGTGAATTTTCTATCAGATCATTTTATAGCATTTTTGCCACCCATACCCACCTCCCAGGTGGGTATTACTGTCTGAATGAGAATGCCAAAAGAAGTGAGAAGGGGAGTTGGAATGTTATGTGGAAGGCAAAGTAGAAGTAGCCTATATGCAGTATCATGTATGATGTTTGTACCAGTTTTTTTCCCTTAAGCTGTAACTCCACATTGGTCCTCAGAGTCATATCATCCAACTGGGTGTTCAGTGATGCCACAAGGGGCTTTTGCCCCCACCTACATGGCGGCACATTCCTCATTTGCCTAATCAGTCATTGCATAGGTAGCTATGGTCTTTGGTTTCAATGTGGACTTGTAACCACTGTGCCCCCACATATCCCCACATCCTCCACCAGAAATAACCACAAGTTATGCCTCATCACCCCCTCTTCAGCCCCTGCACATGTACCCAAGTTGCTGACTAAACTCAGGTAACCTCAGTTATAGTCAAGGTTTTATTTCTCTATGCCAACAGAGCTGGCAAGGCATTACTATGAGAGTTAGTAAACTCATCATAAGAGATCAAGAATTCCATTCCATTTTGGTCTTCTGTGATGCCTCAGTAGTGTTAGGCAATATGAACATTGACATGTAGTTCAAATGCCAGCATTGGTTTGCCTCTTACCTCTAAATAAGCATAAAGAGTGCTGTGTCAAGGAGTAAGTATTCACTAAACACTGTTTACACTGTGGGGTACAACATGATTCCATGTTGGAATCATTGTTGTTCGCAGTGTATATGCTTTCAGTAGGTTAATTAATTCAAAAAAGAGGTCTGACATAGCTTGCCTATGCCATTTATACACAGTCATACTTCACCTTCTTTTATTGGATAGTCTTTTCAGACAGTCTGTTTCAAAACAAAGATTACAATTATTCCAGAGTCTTTAAGGCACTCTTCAACTCCTAGACTTTCTCCCTAAATATTTAAATAGATAACAGTCTGTAGTCTGTGCCTATGCTGTGAGAACAGGATATGAACCTTAAGGATATGTTACTTGGTGAGAACCAGGTGGAAGCAGTCATTACATATTCTTGTTTTTGTCTTACAAACACTGTTTGTTTCAAACACCCACTTCCAACCATAATCCCTACCCACTTTACTCATGTGTAGTAACCCTACCTCTACTCCTGCCCCTAACTACAACTCTATACATTGCATTACTAACAGGACACTTGATTTTATTTTACATTTATTTATTTTACATTTGTTGACCGGGCTAGTCTGGCTGGATACATGTCCATTTTCAGCAGAGGCCCGAGTTGATCTTAGTTTTGTAGCTGTGGTTTACTGATATAGGGCTTTGTTTAGTGGAACAGAATAAAATACAGACACACACACACACACACACACACACACACACACACACACACACACACACACACACACACACACACACACACAAATATGTAATATATATAGAACAAACAGCTATATGTACTTAAATGTACAGAAACAAAATTAAAAAAGTGATGTATTGTGTAAGTTTGTGTTTATATATCTCTCTCTGTCTCTCTTTATATAATCTATCTATAAATGTATATAGGGCAGCATAGTGGTGCAGCAGATAGCGTTGTCACCTCACATCAAGGAGTTCGTCAGTTTGATTCTTGGCTGTGGTGCTGTCTGTGTGGAGTCAGCATGTCCTCCCTGTGTTCATGTGGGTTTCCTCCCACATTCCAAAGACATGCAGTAGGTGGATTTGACGCACTAAATTGGCCATAGGTGTGAGCAGGCATGCAAGTGTGTGGTGTGAATGAACTACTATGGAAGGGCTAGCCATCCACTGGTATAAACCTTAGCTTAGATGATTGTCACTGTTGAAGTGATATCCTGACACCATGTACAAAAAATGAGGAAAAAGGGGCTGTGGATGGATGGATACTAATATTACCCATGCAACACTTCTTTTGTCTTTTCCCAGTTAGGGGTCACCACAGCAGATCACCGGTCTGCTATTGATTGGCATTTGGATTTTTACAGTGTCAAGTTGCCAGATTGGTGCCCACCTTCACAGAAGGCACACACATGCACCTACCTGCATGTTTTTAAAGTTCACTCGACCACAGGGAAGCCATGCAGACTCTGCACAGAAGGTGCTCCAGATGATAATTGAACCAGAGAACCTCTTGTTGAGAGGCAAGAACACTAACCACTGCACAACCCTGGCCCCCATGGATGGATACTAATATTATATATGTATATATATATATATATATATATATATATATATATATATATATATAAATACATATATATTTAGAGAGACAGAGAGAGATACAGGTACATACATGTGATATGTGCATGTATCTGTATGATAAATTTATATGTGTTCGCTGTGTGTGTGTGTGTGTGTGTGTGTGTGTGTGTGTGTGTGTGTGTGTGTGTGTGTGTGTGTGCGTGTGTGTGTGTGTGTGTGTGTGTGTGTGTGTGTGTGTGTGTGTGTGTAAACAACACATGTCACATTCATCTGTTCTAACGACCATGCAGTCAGTGCCCACCATCCACAGAATGTACTAGACAAGTATGTAATAGAAGTGGATTTCCATGCATTTCTGGCATATCTTTCTCCTTCATACACATATATACACACGTGTGTGTGTGTGTGTGTGTGTGTGTGTGTGTGTGTGTGTGTGTGTGTGTGTGTGTGTATAAAGACAGGTATATCAAATGTGAGATTAACAATTAACACTTTAGATAGAGTCCATCTTTGGCACCTTATATGCACAAAAGTCACTGGTTAGTCATAAAATAAGTAAGACAGAGAAGTTGCTTAAAAAGAATAATGCATTATAGTTATACACCTCAGAAGATTTGATCACTGATGATGCATTACTACTGCAAGGGAATTCAGAAAGACACACACACACAGTCATGAACTCAGGACAAGTCACACAGACAGACAGCTCTCCTATGAATTGCTGATGTTCTCTTTACTCAAATTCCCTTATAAAACATTAATATAATAACACATTTTGCATTAGTATGCATTTTCTGAACAATAAAAATATGAAATTGCAATGTCTGAATTTATGAGGCAAATTCAAGGACAATTTGCAAAATTGGGGCCAACTGAGAAGTACAATTGCATATGCCATATCCATAGACAAAACAAAAATGTTACTTAGAAGCAACAATGCCCCCCCCCCCAAAAAAAAAAAATAAGCTAAGGCGTGTTCATTATATACAACACAGTGCTATATAAACTCATGTATGTGGCATTAGCTTGTCAGGTAGCAGGTTCTCTTGAGATTTTATTAATACTAAGTAAGAAAGCCAGTGTAATGGAAAGAACCATCTTTTTCCATGGGTGTTTCAGGAGCATTGCCTGGTGAAGTGACTTGTGCCTATTGTACATGCATATACAGCCAAATGGAAATTGTGGAAATCACCACATGAGCTAGAAGAGGCAGCTCCTTACCAGTCCATAGCCTTAATCCTCGGTGTTCAGTGCCAAACATTTGATAAGAACTCTTATCTGTTCAGTCTGTGACCAATGAAGTAGTTACATGAACAGTAATAATGGAATGTTACTCAAAAAAAAAAAAGAAACACTGCAACCTCTTTGCTGAAGAATTCTGGATGTAGCCATTTTTTTTTTGGGGGGGGGGCATTGATACAAAATAAGGGACCATTTTTCTAAATATTACTCTAACTGATTTCGAAAGCTAATAAGCTTTGCATCAACATGTTTTTTCAGAATGATGACATGTAAGAAACTCTTAACATCTGGCATTACTGACTGTAATCTTCAGTATTTTACTACAAAGTTGAAATAGGACAAAACATGAAATAAAAGGAGAGACATTCAGCAAAAGTGTGGATAGTTGAAATGTATGCTTCCTGTGGCAATTGAGTAAAGCTTAATGCTTATAACAAACGTTAATTGCTGAGAGCCGTTTTGCCATTTTCTTTTTTTAAACTGGAGTTGTACCGATTGTGATAGCGTGAAGACATGTGGCTAAAATGTATACATAAGGTTTTCAAATACATTTTTTTCACTTTGATGCAAAGTTGTGCATCTGCAATGTAGCAGATCTAGCTAACTACATTTAAAGAACACAAATAAAACTAAAGGAATAATGTGAATTTGCCGATTGCTGTTAGGTAAAGACCTGCATGCAGTGTGTACCCTAGTTTATGAGATGTTGCTTCTTATTCGAGTTGTATCGATGTGCTGTTTTTTATAATCATTAATGACTTTGTTTTGTCATTTTGGTGCCATTGGCTCTGTTGGATTTTTATCTCGATCATTTTATGACCCTGAAACTTAGTGAATATTGAGAGTGAAGTGTATAATTCAGGCATTATACATCAGTATGGTCATTTATTTGCATGATGTGTTTTCTGAATTGAGAGGAATGGATATATATTTATTGGTTGTGTTACTGTATGTTTTTGAGCAAGTATTTGAGAATGAGTGACAGATCTTGAAATCTGACAACAGTTTGCTTCCATTTCACACAAAATTTCCTTTTGGGCAATTTACATTTTTAAGGTGTATTTTTAAATCCTGAAATTTATGCTGGATCGTCATGTTCTAGTAGTAGTAAAAACATGTTTTAGTAGTAGTAAAACATGTTTGCTTGACAAGTGAAGATAGTTTTGACAGAGTGAAATTTGAAAAAAAAATGACTGACAGTTTAGCTATGGAATGGTATTATTTAACAACAAATAGAACGTAAAATGAAACATGTTAGCATTGATCGTGGAAGACTAGGGAATTGTTCTAAGTGTGGTGTAGTTCATTTGAATGGATCAACCGACTGACAATGTACAGGAACAATTAAGTTTCCTGTGTGGATGGTGAGTACAATGAGCATCTGTCTGATTTAGTTTGAAAAATAGTCTGCTGCCGACTAACTTCAGAACTGGATAAATAATACCTTCAAGGTTTTGTGCTTAATGCCTCCCCATATTTTCATCTTTGACAAGGCGATAACCATTTAAGAGCAGTTCTACTTGCTTTTGTGCTCTCATTCACAGCTACCATGCTGATCCATTTTTAAGGGGAAAATTTAAAAAAAATGTATCAATCGCTTCTGTGGACAATGTAACCTATCAGCATTTAAAAAAACATGAGGCTAAACACGTTCCTAAAAATGTTTTGCTCCACAACTGTAGTTATGTTTTGGGAACCTGTGGCTGCTATTGACAGTTATCCACAACCAATCATTGTAAAAATTAAGTTTTGAAAAAAAAAAAAAAACGGATGTTTATGAGGTATTCTGTAGTTAATAAAAACAAAAATCCAAGGCAATGAACCCAGCAAGAATCCGAAATGGAAAATGTTTTAATCAGAAAAAAGTTGAAAATTCACAGAACAAAAATAACAAAATCAACCCACACCATACAATTCAAGTTAACTTCCATTTTGGATTCTTGCTGGGTTCATTGCCTTGGATTTTTGTTTTTATTGGTCATTGCTTCTATTCCGTAGTTAAAAAAATCAGTAGAAACTACTTTTGGAATTTTGGAGTTCACAGGGGGAAGCTAAACATAAATGTGACAGGGAACTCAGGAGAAGAAAAAAATATGTGGTGTTGTGATGTCACAAAATGGGAGGTAGTTAACGCTGTGGAAGTCAACGTTTACATTTCGGTCTGAGACAAGAAACTGATTTTTGAAACGAGATAGTGTCCCTTTAAGTGTTATTTTAAGCTCTTTGTTTTGGTTTAAGCACTTGGGCTTTAGGCCCACCCCTTAGCTGTCCCTGGCCTTTCTCCCTCAGATTCTGACAAATATGGATGGACAATTTTCTACACTTTCTCCTGCCAGTCTGGGTGATATGGGCATCCTGAAACAGTGTAGCAACTGCCTCATGTACATGGACAAATATCTACTACTACCACCTAGGAACACAATTTGTGAGAGATGCAATTACATTAGGAACCTACAGTCCAAGCTCTCTCTTCCTCAAGCCAGTATATCTGGCATCAAAAAGGTTGTCAACACAATCACTATACTACAAACAGTACCCACACCTACACAACACACACACCTACATATGCAGATGTCCTCCACATAAACATACCCAAACAAAGGAGACCTTCAAGGCAAAAACACACACGATCTCCACAGCCCTCCACACCGCATACCATGCATAGTCCACACACCTGTTCCTCATAACCACTAAGGCTTCACCATAAACCCAACATATTAGTCATAGGAGACTCCATTGTGAGACACACAGATGTGCCTCTCACCAGGCTGGATAAGGAGAAAGTCACGGTTACTTGTCTGTCGGGTGCCAGAATCCACCATATCACATAGGCACTCAATTCTCTCAACAACAGGTACTGTTATTACTCTGTCATAGTCCATGTTGGTGTGAATGACTTGAGAAGTACCTCTCTGGACTATATGAAGAGAGACATGATTGAGCTTGCTGATTATGTGTCCCAGGCAGGTATGTCCCTAGCCTTAAGCAGCATTCTGCAGTCACCCAGAATGATGCCTCAGTGCAAACAGAAAATTATTGACTTTAACAATTGGCTTAGTTCCTGGTGTCATTCCAGGGGGATCCAGTACCTGACAGCCCAGGAAGATATGATCGACAGACCATGATGCTTTGCCAGAGATGGCCTGCATCTGTCTCACCTCGGCTTCAGGCTTCTGGCAAAGGCTGTTGCCTCCCCTATAGTGCCTTTTTAGGTAAAGTGATGAGATTAAAACTACAAGCATAAAAATTTCAAAAAAACACAAATTAAAGGTCATGCTGCTAAACGCAAGGAGTCTAAACATGAAACTGCACTCATTGCAAGCATTCTTAACCCTGGAAAATGCTGACGTCTGTGCAGTCACAGAAACCTGGTTCATATCTGCAGAGAGCATCCCACCCTTACCTGGTTACTCATCCTATCACACATTCAGACCTCAAACTGTGGGCAGTAAAGCTAAAGAAGGTGGAGTTTCAATAGACATTAAAGACACACACACCTCCAGGCTGGTCAAAATGTATGATGGACAGGAGACACTCTAGGTGCAGTTAACCATTGACAAGACCCCTATTCAAATCATAGCTAGCAACCAGCCCCCAAATCTGACTCAAGGTGCTCACTCTGCCTATTTGGACCTGTTTGAATCTATCAAGATTCAACTCTTTACCCTGATCCTGGGTGACTTTAAATTCCCAAACATAGATTGGAAGAACTACTTATGCCAGAACACAAATACCCTGAGATGTCATGATTTTATCAATGCAAATGATTTGGAACAGCTAGTTGATACCTCAACAAGAGGTGATAATATCTTGGACTTGGTATTAACCAACATGAGTAACCACTGCAGCATCGCTATAGTATCTTCCTCCCTGGTAAGATCCGACCACAAAGCAGTCAGTTTCAAAATCACCATCTCCTCCAACCCCCCTCTAGCTAGGCTCAGACATAAAATCTACTCCAAAGCTGATTACAACCTCCTGAGGGATGGTATAAACAGCTTCAAAACCTCCTCCCCCTCTGTAGGAACTGGCACCAATATCCAAAACTACACTAAAGCACTATACAAGCATCTATATAGATGTATGGAATCAGGAATACCTGACAGGACCAAATCATCCTCCACAAGGAAGAGTAAAACTATCTGGTGGACATCTATGATAAATAAACTCTATAACCAAAGGAAAAAATTGCTATCCAAGACCAAGAAGGAGGAGGTGCCCAACTGGAAGCAATGTCTCCGTAGCCTGAATAAGCAAATATGAGCACTAGTGAAATCCTTCAAAGCAAACTTCACTTCCAAATTGGCCACATCTATTAGAGACAATCATAAGGCCTTCTTCACATATGTCCACAACCTCAAAGGAAGCACCCAGATCTGTTCATAACTGGTGGTCAAGGACACCACATATACAAATGCCATAGATATAGCATACTTGCTGGCTAACAGATTCAGTGAAAACTTTACCCCTCTGTCCTCCCCATCAGTAAATCAGGACATCCCCAGTACCTGCCCCCTTCCCCTTATATCTAGGGAACAGGTCATCATTGCTCTCTCAAAGGCAAAAAATACAGCTTCCATGGGACCCGATAACATCCCAGGCTGCATCCTACATGAACGCAGGCAGGAGCTTGCAGCACCATTAGGCACCCTATTCAACCAAAGCCTGAGTACTGGCTTCATCCAAGCTGAGTGGAGGACAGCCACTATCATCCCTTTACACAAAGGTGGAGCGTCCACCAATCTGAGAAATTATAGACCCATCAGCCTAACTATCCTGATCTGCAAGGCCATGGAATGGATTATCATGGACCTCATTAACAAGGACATTGTTAACCTCCAAACACTTGATCCCACACAGTTTGGCTTCATCAAGGGGAGGTCATGTCACTAAATTTGGTCGACTCCTTTGAGACAGTCACCAAAGCCATGGATGAGGGGAAGACAGTGGACACCTCCTACCTTTACCTGGCGAAAGCCTTTGATGCTATTCCCCACTTGGGTATAATAGATAAACTCTCTCAACTAGGCATCAATCCATATGTTACAGATAGGTAGCAAACTGGCTCACTAATAGAACCCTCGTAGTCAAAATAGGGGAAGCCACCACAAGCAGCAGACCCGTAACAAGTGGTGTACCCCAGGGTTTGGTTTTGGGGCCTCTATTATTTGAGGTATACTTTTCTGAGGTGCAGGCCAAAACCAGTGGGTTATGGTAGTGATGTGGACATCCTCCAAGAGGGTCTTACTCAGACAAATGACTGGTGCCAGAAACATGACCTCAAGCTGAATACGAAAAAATGCATTATCATCCCCTTTGGGGAGAGTGACATCCCCACAAATTATCACATTAATAACGTCCTAAGCACTCAGTTAGTCGTGAGAGATTTGGGCATCCAGGTTGATAGCAACCTGACTTTGGACCACCATGTTGCTTCCGTTGTATGGAAAACCTTTGACATGGCCCACCTTATAAGTAAGGGTATCTCATCCAGGGACAAGGAGGTCATAAAATCCCTGTATTCTTCCCTTATAAGCGCCATTATTGAGTATAATACCCCTTTCAGCATGTACCTCGCAAAGCACATGCAGCAGCTGGAGGTTCCTCACCAGGAGAATCAAAGGCCTCAAACATCTACCAAGCACAGATAGGCTAAAAGCCTTATCCCTCTACTCAGTTTCATACAGACTGCTCAGAGGTGACCTCTGTCTGGCATACAAGGTGATCATTGGCCCCTCCTTGATGGGACTGCTGCATATCCGCAAGTGAAGCTCCACTCAAGTAACCCACACGCACGGCCTCAACCTGGTCTGTGACATCAACGAGACTTAGCGGGACAGATTTGTGTCCCTGATACTCCCCCATCTATGGAATAGACTCCCTCTCTACATCAAGCAGAGTACCTCTTTACCCCTTTTTAAGCTCAACATGGATAACTGGATGGGAAACAGAAAATATACTCCTGGGATTCCACCCATGTCCCTGCTGGACAGGGGCATCAGGTGCTGATTTGTCTATACATGGGCTAAATTGTTGGCTAGGCTTATAAAGGCCTCAGGGCCAATAGCCTAGTAACCTCCTGTGATCTTATGATCAGCCTTATCGATCCCATCACTGTATATCCACCAAGGAGTTAAACTGGCTCAAGCTAAATAATTACCTTTTACATTCTTAACTAGCAATTACCCTCAAACTGACAAATCAATCCAGTAAATGCTCATATTTGGTCATTATTCTATATGTATGTTCACCAGACAGACATCTTCACTCAAAAACTACTCCTAAACATAAGCAAACCCCATAATTCTGCCAAGAATGCATTAAACTCCAACTTATCAAAAATTTAGAATACCATCCCACACTCTCTTAAGACTAACTGAAAACCAGCAATTCTTTAAATCTTAGCTAAAATTGCTCCTACTGAAATCCTGGCTGTGGGCAGAAACATCATGTTGTGTTGATGCTTATGTAAACTTCATGGAAATTACTTGACATACTTTTTATTTAAGAGTTCACTTGGGGGAAGGTAGAAAAGCACAGAAATGAGATGGAGTTAGCAAAAAATGACCTGAGAACATTTCAGCATGAACTTACCATTATATCTAGTATTCACTAGATTATATAAGTATGGAGAGATTCCTCAAAATTGGAGACAATACCATGTTTAAGGAAAATGGGAACAGGACAATCCCTGAGTCATTTAGACCTATAAGCCTACTTTGTTATTGTGGAAATATAATGGGGAAGGTTATTTTGAATAAATGTCACTTCCTTTTCACCTTTTCACTCATTCATTAAAGTGCCAGATTCAACAAAGATAACTTCAAAGGAACACTTTTGGCACTCTTGTTTTATGTACACACACATATATATATATATATATATATATATATATATATATATATATATATATATATATATTAATTAACAATTAAGTAAATAAATATATTTTAAGGAGGCTTTCTAAATATTTAAAGATACATTCTACTTAAAAAAAACACACTACCCAACAGATTAATAAATAAACATATTAAATAAACATTTTCAATGAACATTAAAACTATGCCTTAACATATTATTACAATAAATATATTTTCAGTAATTCATTATTTTATAACATTTAGCTATCCTTCAGAGGAGACATTAAACTAGGGCCCTGTCTACTTGAGTTGGTGGTAGCTGAGGTGAATGTAGATCCTATAGCACTTTGAAAAGAGTTAGTTTTTTTTATTGTTAAACATTATTCACATATATGCAATTATTATTTTACAATGCATTTCCCATTGAAATTAATTTCATTATATCTTTCTGTCCATAATGTCCATGATACATAAAATATTGTTTTGTCTAATTTTCTCATGTCATCTTGTTTTTATATCACTGTAGTAACAGTACTCAATCATGTCCATGTTTATTTGTTTAACTTTTCTAATTCCCTCTAACATTTTATTATTACATAACTCTTCATATATTTTTTTTACTTTCACACAAGTCAGAAACACATGTTCTGTAGTTTCATAGTCACCACAATTATAACATACTCTATCCTGTATTCTTTTGTAAGGCATATTTGCCTTAACTGGTAAATTATTTATTGATAGGCCACATAGAAAATTTTTACATTTATTATTTATTGTATAACTTTTATATCTTATAATTATTGCTCTCTTTTTATATCTAAATATGTCCATGGATCTATTTTATAATGTGTTCTCATAATAGTTATGCATCAGTCTTTTCTATCCTTTTCCATTTTATTCATGTTCAATTTCCACAATATAATTTTGATACTCCTTTGCTTCATCATTCATCACAAACTTAAACATTTTCTTTGTTTCTTTTCCCCCCCAAACTTTTATATTTATAGTATATAATATTATCTGTCAAATGTTTATTTGTGTTTGAGTATGATTTCATAACTCTATATAAGTTCAAAGATGCTGCATATACTACTGAGTTAATCAGAGCCATTTCTTCTTGTTCTTCATTCACATACATAATTCCCTTCTTAAGTGGGTTCAGTCTGGAACCTCATACTAAAGAAAATATAATACAGAATAATTCCTTCTCAAATTTTGTTGGCAACATATAAGTATTTTCCCAATAAGATAGAGTTTATCAAAATACTTTCTTCCTATATACTAATCTAAATGTTTTCCAAACATAACATATTTGTTAAATTTCTTGGAACAGGTTTTCTCATTGTTTATTCTTATATTCTTCTAATCCAAATACTATTCCCAATACTTCTAGGAATCTTTCATTAAATGTTATATTTCCTATATTTTCTTCAAAACCAACACCTTTACTGTTTTCTTCATTTATACATAAACCTATCTTTTTAATAAAACAATTATCTCTTTACTTGTTTCTTTCATCTTTTCTTTGTTTCTAGTAATTAATACTATAACTTCACATATGTATACATTATAGGCAAATGTACTTCTGTCATCCTATATCCTACTGAATCTGACTTTTTTTTTATTTTATTGATTATAACATTCATAACTAAAGAAAATATGATACCACTAGCTGGACATCCTTCTCTTATTCTATATCCCATTCTATATATTTTTTTCAGTTATCTATCCAGTCACATTTATTCTTATTTTATTCTTCTCATAAACTGACTTTATTATCTGTATATCATAAGCCACTAATATTTCCCATAAAGAGTTGTATTGCATTTTTCAAATGCTTTACTTAAATCTCCTATCATGATCTTTTCTTTCACTTTCTTATTTATAATATCACCTATTACTTCTTTTATAATCCATAATAAATCCTGACTTCCTTTTTCCTTTCTACTAAATAGTATTTGATCCAGTAAGTTATCTGTTTTGCTAGTAAGCCTCTTAGTTATTATTCTCATCAATATTTTTTTAATCACTGTTATTTAAAACTATTGGTTTCCAATTCTTTATATCCTGTTTTTCACCTTTTTACATATGAATGTTACTACACCTGTACAAATTTCTTCATTCATAATTTCCTGTTTTAACCATTCATTAAGTACTTCTAAAATATTACTTTTTGCCATATTTTCATTTCTTTATACATATGATATTCAGTACCATCCATCCCTATTGCAGTATTTATTTTTCTATCTTTTAATACATCATTTAGCTCTTTCAAAAATGTCTTTTGTTCCAAACTTCATTAACTTCTTTAACCAATTTATTAACCTTGTACTATTGATTTTGAATCATTTCTTTCTTCGTAAATAGTTGTTTTATATGTTTTTTAATAATCCCACATATACCTTTTTCGTGTTGTTACTTTCTTTCCTTCTTTATTCTTTAACTCTCTTATTATTTTCTTATTTTCTTTCACCAATTTACTTAAATATGATGCTACTTCTTTTTTTCCCTGTAAGCAATATTTCTGTTTGTAAAACACATTTCTTATCCTTGCTTGGTTCATTTCATATAATTCTTTCTGTTTGCCATAGTAATTTCCTTCTTTATTTATCAATTCTCTAAACACTTCTTGGCTTACTATTTTATATATTTTTTCTTTTTTTCCCTTATTCTTGATCAATTCTAAAAAAGTAATTTTTATATTTTTCTTTAAAACATATCCGCCAATTTGTCCATTTTTAATAAAACACTCTCATATTTATATGCTATTTCCATAACCTGACTATTTCTTTCCTATCCTCTTCCTTTAATTATTTTTCATTCATTCTTTTAATTCCTTTCCCTATTTTTATATATTCTTCTTTTTCATCTATTATACTATCTGAGATCAAAAAGTAATTTATTTTGTTTTTTATTTCACTTCTCCTATAAATCTAATGTATTCCGAGCCATATATATAATTTACCACATTTCATTATTTCTTTCACTACCTTAACATCAGTACTATTTCTCTTTTCTGTTCTTGGGTTGCAGTTAGAACTTCCTGCTTTTGTTATATCCATGTTAACACAGGTATAATTCAAAATCTTTTTAAATAATGTTTCCTTTTTGTAATGTAAGCATATATAGCAATAGTTTTATAAACATTTCTATTCCACCTTTTATCTAATACTTCCTAATTCAATAATGGTTACATTTAGTATCCTAATGTTTTTTGACACAATATACATATCTCTGAGCAAACATCTGTTCCCATATTCCAAGTAACAGGCCCATCCCATAATTTTTCAGTTTGTTTCCTTTCTTCCTCTGTTAATGATATAATATCCTCTAATACAATAATATGAACATTTAGTAGCAAACACCATTCTACGATACCTATTCTTCTCCTAACATTTTTCATGGTACTGACATTCAATGTTACAATCTTCAGCTTTTAAAACAGAATTAATGTATAATGTTTCTCATCATTTACTTTTCTTATTTTCTTTTGTAATAATATAGTTAAACTTTCTTTTCCTTTCTTTTACTCTTTTCACTATAGAATTTTACTTTCTCCTTACTGTTTGCCAATTCACATATTCTTCTTCGCTTGTATCCACCAACCCCTCTTCTTTTTTCTCTCCTTCTTTTATGTTTATTTCTATATTCTGTGTCCCATTCTGCCTTTCTTGTTCTTTCCCTCTATTTTTATCATGTTCAACATTTTGCACAACTTCTTTATCTATGCTACACACATGTCCTTCACACTCCAACCATACATGTCCCGTATTACCACATTTCTTACATTTTACATCACATTTTTGCATCATGCCCAGTTTTTCCACATATAAAGCATTTTCTTTTATCTAATTCATTAATTAAATAATCAGCCTTTCCACAGAAAAAACAGGTTTTAGGTTGTCCCCTATAGTCAAAAAACCTCTACTACCATTAACATTGATTACACTGGGAATATGTATTACATTATTGTTCTCTGTCTTTAATATAACCCCACTTTCCCATCCTCCAGTCCATAAATCTCTTTCATCATGGATTTCTGTAGTGTCCATGACTTCTTTACAAAAACACATTAAATGTTCTTTTAGTTCTTTCATTTCAACTTCAGTTCTGAATTGACCTATAACTTTTTTTTGTCTCTCTGTAGAATGATTGTACCATAAAATCTGACTGTGATGACTGTGCCCTAGCCCAGCAATCAAGGAGTCTCAGTCCTCACCACTGACACCAGGGAAGTCATCTCACAGAAGAGGAAAGGATAACTAATACACAAAGTAAAATACAATTTCCCTTAAATGCACACAGAGATCACAGTCGGTCTGGGGCTGGTTGCTCCCTTGCTCTCCAGGTCCCCAATAAGACTCCCCACTGGTACAGCTATACAGTCCAAATCTCAGCCTAGCTGGCAAGCTAACCTCCAGTACCCTCTCTGTCCCACCAGTGCTTCATGTCCCTGCCCAGGTAGCTGACACACACCCAGACTTTGAGATAAGTATTTATACAACTCACAAACACTCCTGGGAAAGGCTGACACAGATTCTCTAGCTGTGCCCCTTTACCCAGACTATGTGGTAGTAATTACTGCCACCACCAGCTTAATGATTATCAGCTACCCAAAGGCCCTTAAAAGGGTGCCCAATTATTACTGTGCAATATTATTATCCAATTGGTAATGTGACTATTCAGTCTAAGGCTTTTTAGAATGGCTTATTACAATAAACTCTATAAATATGAAATGTACTCTAGAGTCTACTTATCTCTACACAAACCAGCCACAGGTAAAGGTTTTAAAAATATTTAATAATCAATAATTAAAAACACAAGACAATACTACTACACCACAGAGATATCTAAGAGTTCAGATATCACACAGAAATTTAAAACAATACAGCAGGACAGATCTGATGTCAAAGAAAAACATTTAATCTAACTTTCTAATCTTTAGCTATTCCTAAGAGAAAACACAGTGCTACAATCCTACTTACAGACATATAGAGCATAAGGAGTGCTGGGGTTGATGGTCCAAGACAAATGATTACAGTCTCTCTCAACAATAGTTTTTAAAACACTAACAAACAGCTGTGCTAAGGCCCTCCCAAATTACATCATTTTGACACTTAGGTTTTCCAAGTATTCACATTACATCATTTTGACACTTAGTCTGGAGTTCCCAGGCAAACAAACTGCATTATTTAGCAAGCTAACACCTGCTCAGGAAACTACAACAAAAAAGACATTTCACATGTACACTCTAGCAATCATTCCTTAAGTTAAGACAATAGAAAAAAATGTGTTCAGCCAGCCTGTTCGGCACCACCATTTAGATAATTGTAACTTTAAAGAACATTTGAAATGCTTGGCTTGGTTTTCCTTACAGCAGATGGCAATGTTGCAACAATCTTGAAGTTCACATTTTACAGTGTTTTCTTTCATTTAAGAACACAAGTCTGTATTTTACATTTATTTATATAAATGATAGAATTATGTATCAAATTCTATTTGACTAGGCTGGCAGCCTTCACCCATCTTTCCCCAATCTTCACATCTCTTCCCCTCTGGAGAACTCAAGCTAGTTTTTCAAGTGACCCTTGAGAAATGCCACTTGAGAGGGTTAGGTCTATCTGAGGGTACCTCACCCCATTCCCTGTCTTGAGAGCCCATCTGCATTGGCATTGCTACTCCCACTGCGGTGCTACACTAACATATCATATGCTTGCAACCCCAGGCTCCAGCTTAGAAATTTGGCATTTTGCTGACTTGCTCTGTTTAACCATATTAGAGGGTTGTGATCTGTCATTACAGTGAATTTTCTTCCATACAGATAAGGCTGAAGTTTCTGCAATGCCCACACTATAGCTAGACATTCCTTTTCTATGGCTACATAGCATTCATCCCTGGGATGGAGCTTACGACTGAGATAAACCACTGGGTGCTCTTCCCCCTCTGAAGAAATCTGGCTAAGTACAGCCCCCACCCCATGGTTCAAAGTATCACCTGTACAACAAATTCTTTGCTGTAATCTGTACTGGCTAACAAAGGGGGTCCTCCCAAACCTTCTTTAAGCTTCTGAAATGCCTGCTAAAATGCTAGGGTCCACACTACCTTATCTGGCCTGTTCTTCCTTGTCAGGTCTATGAGGGAAGCAGCTATGGTAATATAACTAGGGACGAACATTCTGTAGTACCCTGTTGTCCCTAAGAATGCCCTCACCTGCATTTTGGTAACAGGTGCAGGCCATACCTGAATAGCTTCCACTTTGGCAGGTTCTGGCCTTATCTTACCACTCTCCACTCTATGTCCTAGGTAAGAGACCTCTGCCATACCCACCTGACATTTGCTCGGCTTAATGGTCAAACCTGCCCTCTGTAGTCTGCCCAGCACCTCCCTGACATGCTGAAGGTGCTCTGGCCAGGAATGGCTGTAGATGGCATTATCATCTAGGGAAGCAAGGGCAAACCCTCCTGCTCCTGCTAGGATAATATCCACCAGCCTCTGGAAAGTCGCTGGGACATTCTTCATCCCAAAGGGCATCTTTGTGAACTCATACAAGCCAAAAGGAGTCACAGAAGCTGACTTCTCTCTAGCACTGGGATTCAAGGGCACCTGCCAGTAACCCTTGGTAAGATCTATGGTTGTAAGATACTTAACTCCACCCAGCTGCTCTAGGGCCTCATCTGTCCTAGGCATGGGGTAAGCATCTGACTCTGTGTGACTATTTAATTTCCTGTAACCTACATAGAACCTGGTGCTGCCATCCTTCTTTGGCACCAACACCACTGACGAGGACCAGGGACTTTTGGACTCATGAATCACCCCTAGTTTCAACATCTCCTGTACCTCTTCCTTCAGAGTCTGTTTGACTCCCTCAGGCACCCTATAAGGGGCCTGCCTAATAGGCCTTTGGGATCCTATATCCACCTGGTGCTGCACCAGGTGGGTGCTCCCTGGTTTCTCAGTGAACATGTCCCCAGATTCCTGCAACACTGCTCGGATTTTTTGAACCTGGGTAGAAGATAGCTGCTGGGATATTGCTACCCCTTCCACTGAGGTGTCAGCCCAAGCCTCACTGAGATCAGTCCCCAGATCTCCCTCAGACTCCTCCTGCAATCCACTGCAAATACTCAGCACAAGGGCCTCCCTATCATGGTAAGGTTTCATCATGTTAACATGGTACAATTTGTGCCACTGCCATCTGCCTAGCACTTCCACCATGTAGTTAACATCACTTACCTTTCTCACCACCTTGCAGGGTCCCTCCCAAGTTTTTTTCAGCTTGTTGTGTCTAACAGGAATGAGAACCATTACCTGCTGCCCTACAACATACTCTCTAGCTCAAGCATTCCTGTCACACCAGACCTTTTTCTGTTGTTGGGCTTCTGCCAGGTTCTCCTGGGCCAAGCCCATGAGTTCCCTGAGCCTTGTCCTGAGGTTTAGGATGTATGCCACAACAGACTCATTGTGAGACTCACACTCACATTTCCACTCATCTCAAATTAAATCTAGAGGTCCCCTCACCCTATGCCCATACAGCAACTCAAAGGGTGAAAAACCTGTGGATTCCTGGGGAACATCTCTGTAAGCAAACAACAGATGGAGCAAATATTTGTCAGACTCTATCTTAAACTGATCTACAAATGCCCGTAGTATGGACTTGATTGTAGAGTTTAACCTCTCAACAAGACCATTAGACTGGGGATGGTAGGGGGTGGTCATGTGCTTCACCCCAGCGGACTTCCACAGACAAGCCAGCAGGTCTGATATGAAATTGGCACCTCGGTCAGTCAGTATTTCTTTTGGGAAACCTACCCTGCTGAAAATCTCTAGCAAAGTATTTGTCACCTTCTCTGCCTCAATGGAGGACAAAGCCACTGCCTCAGGGTATAGTGTAGCATAATTCACTAACACTAGGATATATTTTTTCCCTGTGGAACTTGGGGTACTCAGAAGACCCACAATATCCATAGCTACCCTCTGAGATGACTCTTCAATCACAGGTAAAGGCATAAAAGGAGCTCTCACCTTGTCTCCTGCCTTGCCTACCTTTTGGCACTGCTCTCAGGTCCTGCAGTACCATGTTACATCTCTGGAAATTCCAGACCAATAGAAGTTTTGCATAATACGCCTTCATTGTACGTTTAATGCCCATATGATCTGCAAAGGGAATATCATGGGCTATGGCTAAAAGCGCCAGACTGTAAGCTCTAGGCACTACCAACTGCTGTACTCTCTCACCTTCTAGCCCTCCCCCAGGGGTCGACTCTCTGTATAGTAACCCTTTGTCCCAGTATACAGATTTTCCCCTTCCCTTGAGAATCAGGTGCCTCCCTAGCTACCTGCCTCAGGCTTTGCAATGTAGGGTCTAAGAGCTGAGCCTGTCTCAACTCTCTCCTTGTAACCCTTCCCAGCTCCCCTTCCACAGGAAGTCTGGCATCCTCTGATAGTGGTGCCTTACTGTCAGCATGGGTACTACTACTCACCTCTACCTTTGCAGTTACCCTGTCCAAGGGGACACCAGTATCCACAAGCAGCTGTAGCTCACATTCAGTCTCACTGCTACAGCATAGCTCACTCCTTGAAGTAACCACCTCAGCAGTCCTGGCTGCAAGTATGCAGTCTGTCTGGGTCTCCCCCAGGCTACCAGACCCACACACTTATCTCCTAGCTTCACTGCCTATATCTGCATAAGTACATGGTACTGCCTCATCCGAATCTTTCCCTCTCAGGACATCTGCAGGATGGTAGTTCCATATCCCTGTTGTCTCAAGACAACCTACTACTGGCATTTTGTCTTTCCCACTTACTGGCTCCCTCACCTTTGGTTCCCTACCTTGCCTCTGTGGACACCTGTATGCCCCATGGCCACAGTGGTTGCATTCAAAACATTTAACCTTAACACGTGGATGTGTACCTGGACTAGTGGCTTCCCTGCTACTGGTGGATTATGTTGGGGCAGTCTGTGCTGCCCACCATGGGTTCCTTTAGACCCATGAGCAGTACTGGGGGTCCCCTTCCTGTGCAGGGCTGCCCTGCAGGCCAGGTATAGGTCTCTCTTCTTCCCCAACTCATCTGAAGTAGCACATTGTCTATCAGCTAACCAGATCCTCATGTCCTCAGGCAAAGTGCTAAGGGCTTGTTCCCTCACCAACAGGTCTGCCAGCCCTTCAAAAGTGGTGACCTGACATCTACTCACCCAGCTATGAAAATAAGTGCTCAGTTCAGCAACATATTCACATACATTTTCATCTGCCTTGCATCTATGCTCACGAAACTTTTTCCTATACATTTCAGGTGTTAGCTTAAAACATTCTAACAGACATTTCTTTACAGCAGTATAATCAAAACAGAATCAGGCATTTGTGACATACAAGTTACAGCTTTCCCATGGAGTAAGGGGGTCAGGAACCATACCCAGAACCTTTGGTCAACACTATACTGTTTGCATACCCTCTCAAACATGTGAATGAAACTATCAAAATTATCCCCCTCTTTAAACTGCGGAAGAAATTTACTGACCTATTGTGCTTCTGGGGTCCAGTTACTCCGTTCCCCATTACCTCCATGACTCTGGCAAAGAGTCAGAATTTCCCGATCATGCTTCCTATGAAGCTCCTTTTCTTCGGCTTCTATCTCCAAATGCCTGGCCTCCAACTCAAGTCTCTTTAGCTCCAGGTGGATTTTTAAGTCCACTGCAGAAAGGTTGAGCTGTCCATTCTCCGAGGATATTGTATTTCCACTGCCAGTCTGATTGTCCTTCACAGAAAGGTTGAGCTGTCCATTCTCCAAGGATATTGTATCTCCACTGCCAGTGTGATTGTCCTCCTGGATGCTTTTTTCTGATGCAGCTGTAACCAAGGCTGCAATCAGGTCTGCCTTAGTCAGGTTTTCATGCACCAGTCCCCTAGCCTGGCACATCTCCACCAGCTGGCTCCTTGTCAGCTTTCTATACTCCTCTGCTGACATGCTGCCTGCTCACCCTGACTAACTAAGCTAACAAAAGAGATAAAACAATTGTAATCCGAACTCTGAGTATACACTGCGTGGCTGATTTAGAGTACAAAACACTTTCAGAGATCACTGTACAGGATTCACTCTACCCTCACCAATACAAGCCAATTAGTATTTGCCAACTAATTAATATGTGATGTGGATCTCCCACAGCTGCCAAACAGATATGTGAGGATATCTTATCCCAACCACTGCCACCAGATATGTGAGGATATTTTATCCCAACCACTGCCACCAGATATGTGATGACCATGCCCTGGTCCAGCAATCAAGAAGCCTCAATCCTCACCACTAACACCAGGGAGGTCGTCTCATAGAAGAGGAAAAGATAACTAATATACACAGTGAAATATAATTTCCCTTAGGTGCACACAGAGATCACAGTCAGTCTGGGGTTGGTTGCTCCCTTGCTCTCCAGGTCCCCAATAAGACTCCCCCTGGCACAGCTATAGAGTCCAGATTTCAGCCTAGCTGGCAAGCTAACCTTGAGTACCCTCTCTGTCCCACCAGTGCTTTGTGTCCCTGCCCAGGTAGCTGACACACACCCACACTTTGAGATAAGTATTTATACAACTTCACAGACACTCCTGGGAAAGGCTGACACAAATTATCTAACTGTGCCCCTTTACCCAGACTATACGGTAGTAATTACTGCCACCACCAGCTTAATAATTATTAGCTACCCAAAGGCCCTTAAAAGGGTGTCCAATTATTATTGTTCAATATTATTATCCAATTGGTAATGAGACTATTCAGTCTAAGGCTTTTTAGAGTGGCTTATTACAATAAACTCTATAAATGTGCAATATACTCTAGAGCCTACATATCTCTACACAAACCAGCCACTGGTAAAGGATTTAAAAATATTTAATAATAAATAATTAAAAACAAGACAACACTACTACACCACAGAGATATCTAAGAGTTCAGAGATCACGCAGAAATTTAAAACAATACAATAGGACAGGTCTGATGTTAAAGAAAAACACTTAATCTAACTTTCTAATCATTAGCTATTCCTAAGAGAAAACACAGTGCTACAATCCTACTTACAGACATATAGAGCATAAGCAGTGCTGGGGTTGATGGTCCAAGACAAGTGCTTACAGTCTCTCTCTCAACAATAGTTTTTAAAACACTAACAAACAGCTGTGCTAAGGCCCTCCCAAATTACATCATTTTGACACTTAGGTTTTTCAAGTATTCACATTACATCATTTTGACACTTAGTCTGGAGTTCCCAGGCAAACAAACTGCGTTATTTAGCAAGCTAACACCTGCTCAAGAAACTACAATAAAAGACATTACACGTGTACACTCTAGCAATCATTCCTTAAGTTAAGACAATAGAAAGAATGTGTTCAGCCAGCCAGTTCGGCACCACCATTTAGATAATTGTAACTTCAAGGAACATTTGAAATGCTTGGCTTGGTTTTCCTTACAGCAAATGGCAATGTTGCAACAATCTTGAAGTTCACATTTTACAGTGTTTTCTTTCATTTAAGAACACAAGCCTGTATTTTACATTTATTTATACAAATGATAGAATTATGTATCAAATTCTATTTGACTAGGCTGGCAGCCTTCACCCATCTTTCCCCAATCTTCACATTGACCATGGATTTTCATTCTTTCTTTACTCATATTTTCCTATAAAAGTTTCCATAGCCTGCCCAGTTTCAAATATTGTCACAAAATGTCTCTTTATTAATCAGAATAAATGTTCTTACCTGTTTTGCAGTTACTCCCAATGGTACAATCACTGAGTCCTGTACTTCATACCTGTTTAATAATATCTCTTTTTTTTTGCTGCTCACTCAAACAGTAAATTTTTATCTTCTTCATTTCATCAATTCTTCTTTCACCCTTCTTCACTGTCTGTGCATATGATTTTTGACTGCTTTTTTTTCCCTCTTCCTGCTGGATTTTCTCCATTATGTCTCCTCACAAAGCTGCCACATCACTTTCTGGTTTACTTTGATTAATTAAGTCTTTTAAATAATCATCCCACAACCCTCCAGATTGAAGGGTTGAAACAATACATTCCTGCTGGCTTTCCCCTTCTCCTTTGAATAGTCTCTGCTGAAATATATCTTCCAAATCTGCTACTGTATCATCAACGTGTTATGTCTCCATTCCTTTCGGTATAAACAAATTCTCCTTTACTTCTATATTCTTTAGCTGCCTTTTGTATAAAGGCTCGCTGTTTTGACCTTCAAAAATCTTCTCATTACACCTCTGTTCATTATCTCTGAGGTTTCCATACTGCTTCCTGTTTCTCCTTGCCACTTACATGCCTGGAACAGAAACAGGAAGCCGCAGGTATTACACACAAATGCGTCTCTTTATACTGAAGAGTTAGAGGAAGTTCCCCAATGCCCTGGCAAATTTCCCCTAGAAGTATAAATACCATCTCTGGCCTCCCCTGAAAAGAGGCTAATAGCCTAGTAAGAGTAACGTGTTCAACAAAAAATAAATAAAATATACAAAAAGTATCAAATGCAAAAATATACCAAGATTCATTCCTTAGTAATAAATCTGTCACTTTTAAAAACAATTCAGGGACTGGCAGTAAATACAATGAAAAAAATAACAAATCTGGATCCTGATTGAGATACTGTTTAAAATAATAACTGACACACTTGAAAAAGTTTATTTAAAATATCCCTTATATATTTTTGAATTCTCTTCCTCACTTGAAGTGAGGTTCATCTTATATAAAATTTCTTACATGGGTAATAAAGTATGTATACCACTCCCTCCTGATAATAATTTCTACTATCTATAATTCTAAAATATTGACCATTAATATAAACTACATCACTATCCAGAAAATATGGGAAATTCTACATCCTTTACTTTAAGAACTTCAAACATTCTTCTGAGCCTACTATATGCCATTTTTTATTTAAACTACATACCACCCTCTTGAACAAAGGGCGCACAATCTGTCACAAAATAAATTTCTTCCTTGTTCCTAAGCTACACATTATACATTGAAAGTCTGTATCATCTGACCATAATATTCTTGCTCTAAAAAGTTCTCCATAAGGAAGAGAATTTCATAGCATGCAAAAATGTATTTTTTTGCAAACATAGACTTCCTATAATGTGGAATGTATGCTGTTATCCTGTACATATAGGCACACATGTGAATAATGAATCTATACAGACTGAAACTCAAGTAAAATGTACACCAAAACTGTTCACTTCCAAATAATCAAAAAAATCCTGAAATTCTAATTCTGTACCTTTAACTATAAAAAATCTATATAACATTTATAAAAAAAAAATCACATTAATCTGAAAGTAAACATCAGAATGAATACATAATAATTCTACTGCTCCCATGACATAATTCGCATAGGCAGAAGCAAACTTTCCCCCAATATTAAAACCATTATTATACAAACAAAGCTTTACTGAATCAGGAATATCTTCAACTACTTCAAGACTTTCAAAATATCCTAAATATTTCTTAGGGCCTTCATTCCCAAATCATGTTTGATTGAATACAGGCAGGAAACATCTACCATCACAAAACTAAAGCAGCCATCCCAATTTCCTTCTTTTACTTCCTGAAAAAATGTGCACTATCCCTAACATACGAATTTTGCTTCAAAACAAAGACCTGCACCACACTCACTCTTTCTAGAGGTCTCTCCACATGTGATCCAACTGGCTTTACTAATGGATCATTCTTATTTTAATGTACATTATGAAGGAAATAAAAAATAGTAACCGAGGATTATTAATAATGAGCTGTTATCCCATTATCTCTATAACAATTCCCTTCCCAACTTAAGAGTCAATTAAATTCAATATGTCCCTTTGTATGTCACTTACTGGATTAAGTTGTAACCTTTCATATTCTTGAGAATTATCCAATAATCTAGGTGATAATGGATTACACTGGACTGCAGTAGTGTGTTTATGTACTGCTTAGAATGTTACAGCACTAGTGCACTTTGACAGCTGCTCACCGTTGCTGTAACAAGCTAAACCTTATCGCAAACAGTATTTTATAAAAATCACGTAAATAAAAAAACAGCAAACAAGTTTTAGAAAATCACTGGGGATGCTAAATGATCCTTCACTTGAAACACTAATGTAAACACTTCTATGGATGTGCGTTTCTACAGAGAGACCTTGATTTTCCCGTCCCTCATAAAATGTTTGATTTTTTTGGTAATACACTGACAAGTACAGTTAGTCAATGTCAGACATTAGAACTCCCTAGTTCAGAAAATGTGTGTTGATTGCAAAGCCTGTTGTACTATTGACTTTTAATGTCTGGGATTTTGTCTCCTATTTTTGTCATGTCCCTACTAAAAGTTTTGGTTTTCTGGGAAATAACCAAGGCGTACAGTCAGTCTGTAACATCAGACATTAGAGTTTAATACTTCTTAATATTCATGAAATGCATGCTGATGTTTTATTAACTTTTTAAGTCAATTACAAAAAGCTTCCTAAGTGTTATATTTGTGTTGGTAGTGACATAGGCAATACTGGTATCGTCATCCTTGAATGCAACTTATGCATGGTTAGTGTTTTGCATTTTCTCCATAATCTACACCACATTTTCAAATACACCTCAACATAATCACTATATTCCCATCCTTTTCAGGTTTAATAAGCACTGTTGCACCCTTCCTTAAAATATTCAAAGCCTGACATTTCCCTTTATCCGAATTATACTTGATACAAAACTTAGAGCATTTATTAATATATTGGTGCACTTTTTTCTTAACAATATTGTAAAATACTACTGCTGATTTAGTATTGGGAAGATATATATATATATATATATATATATATATATATACACACTTTATTTCTCTTAAACTGTGCTGCCATTACAGTAATTTCCAAAAGAGCTATATGTGAAGGGCGAGTTCTTGCCTCTAAACTTGATGAAAAGTAATACTTTTAACTGTATTTTCTTAATGAAATACTAGAAGTCCAACAAAATCTCCACAGCTGAGTTTTTCTGTGTTAAAATAAATTTCAAGCCCTTACACAATAACTTCTCCACATCCAGAGAAGTCAAAGTAAATCCAAAAGTCATTACTTGCAAATTTTTATTCACAGTACCTTTAATACAGTTTTCACTTTTCATATGACCAGCATTTCTCTTTGTTTCTGCTAAGAAACTGATAGTTATTCCCCTGTCCCTCATTACATATCTCTATGTTCTTATCATCTTACAAATTCACTGTTGAATCATTCTGCTTTCTTTCCTTCATTTCTTTTCTTTCAGGTAAACAATTTCCAGGGTTGAAACAAAAACGGCACCAGACACAAACAAATGGTTTAAGCGCTTTCATTCATTTAATCCACAGAACGTCTTTAGCTTAGTATCTTCCAGTCCTCAATGTCAGAAATGTAAGCCCTCACATTACCATGGAAATGAAGATTCTTGTTCAAAGGCCTTCAAATCGAGCCCTCACATTACCATGGAAATGAAGATTCTTGTTCAAAGGCCTTCATATCTCTGTTGAGATCAAACATAACAACTGTCCAGATTTTCACAGAATGTCCAGATTTTTTCCTCATATTTTTGGTCTGTTCCTCATAAAATGTGAGTTTTTCTAAATTTTTGTGGCAAATCAGTGAGGATTGGTTTCACTAAACAATGACAGGCATTTCAGTTTCAGACTTCATATACCTCAGAAAAATGTATGGTAACACAAGACCTTTTATTCTAGCAACATTATAAGTTTATATATAATATTATCTTAACTCTCCTATTTGTTCTTGCACCTAAATGAAATCTAGTCAGACTCACTCTATCCCGAGACCCCTCAATTCACCCTCTTTCCTCCTAACACCTATCTTATTGTATTATATAGCATCTATGATTTATTCTACTTACTTTTCTTCCTCTCTAAAAATTCCCTAAGCTACTAATAACTATCAGTTCTCTTCCTAACCTTGATAACAACCTCACATCTTCTTACACTACCCGCAAAAATATTACCTCCTAAACTTAGGTGACCTACTATTTTCGACCTCTACCACAATTCTCAGGATAAGCTTTCTGCAATACACCTTAAGCTATCTCTGTACACAAATCTTCTCCCCTCTTCTTCTATCTTTCAACTAACCTTTCCTTTTTCTCCTCCCTTCACTATCTCTCGCTCTCCCGTATATTAAACTCTTAACAAACACAGTCTCCCATACATTACTTCCTTATTTAAAAAATAAAAATATTATATATATATATATATATATATATATATATATATATATATATATATATATATATTTCTAGCTACAAACTGACACTTCTGGTATTTTTTTTTTAATATGTCACCTGTGTAAATCCTTAACCCAAAATGTTCTATTAATCTACAAAATTGTGTTAACATATTTAACATCTTGTTCATTGCACTGTTTAAAATTGTTTTAATTGTTTAGTCATACATGACTTGTAACTTTGTAACTGTGGATCTTTCCTCCTCGGGCCTCTGCTGAAAATCGTTTTTTTGACCCATTCGAACTTACCCAGTCACCAAATGTCAATAAATAAATAAATAATATTATAAATAAATTATAAAAGCAATATTTAAAATGCTTCCCTTTTTTTGGAGTTTTGTCCCCTCATTAATTTTAGCTTTGTCCTGAATTTTTATGTTAAGAGGTTGTTGAGAGGTATGATTGAGATTATGGCACTTTCATTGTATCTGACTGACTTTGTTCATACTGCAGCAAACCTACAAAAAAACAACTCAGTTAGCGTCTTACAAATGTTTTAAACAGTCACCTGAAAATGAAGACTTCATATCCATTAAACTCTCTCAGCCTTCATACTCAGCAGTTCCACATCATGTTTATCATCTTCAGTAAGAATTTTGTTGAAGTCTAAAGGACATGCTAACACTGTTTGCTCCCAGCTCGCTTTCAAATCCTTACAGTCTGAGCTAAAAGAAAAGAAAAGTTTCAGTCACATGAAGACTTGATTAATTAATAGCTCACTTTTTTTCTGAGCTACATACTTGAAATCTGTACTTTCTGCTGATAATCAACATCTCCATTCAAATTATTGGCTTCAAATTCAAAAACTGATGCCAGCCTTTGACCCCTGTTCATTTTAACATGAACTCCACATTTTAATTGACGAAAAATAGCGAATGTAAGAAAAACAATAATAATATCACTTGCTTTTCAAAAATAGTAAATATTTTCAATAAATGATTCTCAGAACTGGAAAAGCTGGGTCATGAAGCCATGCTTATATGTTGAAAATAGCTCTATAAGTACCTCTAGCACAACACTTTAAAATAACAGCTAAAAATAATAAACGTTTGTTGCAATGTAATTTATGTAGACCTATCTTCAGTGTTTCATACGGTCATACACAAAATGCTGATTAATAAAGTAGAACTAGGTATCAATGTAATCTTGAAAAGAAAAGCTGCACAATTTATAAATAGGACATGGCAAGTGCCATACAGCAATTAACTAAAAGTGTAGGTTATCATCTGGGTGTCCCTCAAGGCTCCATCCTGGGTTCATACTTGATTAGGTTGTAGTATTCTAATTTATGTTTTAAACCTGATGTGTTCTATGATGTCTATGCAGATGACTTGGAAATGGGAAAACTGATTTCATCTGTTACAGATATGGAATGTCTGCAAAAGAACTTGACTAAATTGACCAGATGAGCATGGGAGAGTAATATGCTAATAGATAAATCACAAATTAAGCATATATAATTTGGGCGATACAGACTGAGGGATGAATATTTAATATACCATACAGTGACTGACACTGTGGATTCATTTAAGGACTTGGATATATGGGTAGCTGCAGCTCTGAGTTTTTCTGATCATATCAACCAATTAGTTAATGATAGTTATACAGCCAAAAGGCTGTATAAAAACATGTATAAATTCTAGGAAATCAAAAATGATGAAATTGATGTATTATATATTAGACTCAAATTACACTATGGAATAATAATACTGAACATTATAAGAAAACTAGCATGAGTAAATTGAAAAGAGTATGGCAGAAATATACCAAGGGCATCCATGGATGTGAAAGATTGTTATTAAGAATGATTAAAATATCTAAATTTGCACAGTGTCTCATACAGATATTTAAGATCAAGACCTTATTCAGGAGTATAGGGCATTTAGAGACCCAAATGGGAATGCTTGGGGTTATCAAAGGGCATCAGACAATCTGTTTACGTGATTATACAGGAATAAGAGATGTACCAACTAGTTCTCTGAGAGATAGCTGATACATGGAAAAGACTACCAAAATATATTGAAGTAAGCACTGGTTAAATAACACTAGCTTCAAATTATGGAGATAACTGTATTGGTGTATTGACAAGTTACAATGGCATTATGGCCCTTACCTGAAATATCTGTATGCATGTTATACATGTATGTATGTAACTGCATGCTGCTTACATCAGGGTCTTGTACTGAAATTCGACCTGGAGAAATGCTCAAAGAAAGGCATTGGGATTAGGCTATACAGTCGCCTGTTATATTTGACTTTATCTTACACTATAAGTTCATAGGTTCATAGGTTGGTACTAGGCTATCAGCCCTAGGGCCTATACAAGCCTAGCCATAACAATTCCCTGGCTATTTCTTCCCACATTATTTACTTTCCTGGACCCCTGTCTAGCAGGGCGACTGACGTGATCCCTGGGGTGAATTTCCTTTCTCCCATCCAAACGTCAAGGTTCCTCTTGAAGAGGTCCAAAGAGGCACTCTGCTTGACATGTATGGGCAATCTATTCCAGAGTCTGGGGAGTCTCTGGGTCAGGAACCTATCCCTTCAGCATGTTTTGTGGTCAGCCTTTATGTTCTGAGTTCATCATGTTGGCTTATTTACTCGGTATTACAACAAGTTATGAAAGCTGCACATTTTTTTTCATAAAAAATGTAGTTTATTCACCAATACGTAGCTCTTCCAACAAAGACTTAGTACTGCATCTTCAGTTTTAGGACTTGAGAGACGTTTAATATCTAAACAAGTGTTGAAATCTAACAACAACCACAAAAAAGGACCAAAGTGGATGCAGCAGCAAATAAAACCACCTAAAGAAAAAACACTGTATGGCAGAATGAGGTTTACCAGTGACACAAACCACTTTCTTAGCGAAAAAATACAATTTATTATCACTTTCATCTATGAGAGACTTCTTCAGAATAAAATCCTTCACTTACAAACCACATTTTATACAGACAAAAAAAAACAATTGACACATCTAATTACATTAAGCCTTCCCATTTAAAGAAACATACACTTGAACTAAAAGCCTTTACATACCTTCAACATCTCATTTAAAGGACCTTATACTTAATCTAAAAATCTTTACATACTTTTAACCTTCTATTCTTTAAAAAAACACTTGATGTTAATAGTTTCATTTATACCGGGTATTTTATCAGCCCTTAAATTTAGTTGCCATAATATTTCTCTTCGTTCTATTAAGTTTTTAAAGCTTCCCCCTTTCAAATCCTCGGGGACTTTTTCCAGTATCGCAAACAAATTATTTTTTAAAAGCAGAACATCCAAGTGCATGTTTGTACAAAGCATTGTTTAAATTTGTGGTTCTTATACAATATATGTGTTCCCTGATCCTATTGTTGAGACATCTGGTGGACATCCCTATGTAAAATTCTAAACAGTATGAACAAACAGCAATGTAAACTCCCCCCTGTGTCTTACAATTATAGACTCCATTAATAGGAATAGTCTGATTCAAATGAGGTAACTCAATGTAGGGACCTACTAATATAAATCTATAAAAATGACAAATCCCACATTTGTACATACCATTATCTTTAAAACTAGGAATACCTCTAGAAGAACAAAAATAATCTGTCTGTAACATTCTTTTAATATCGAAAGTGTTTTTGTATACAAAACTAGGTTTTTGTCCAATAATTTTTGTTAATTCTGAATTCCCTTTCAAAATGTTCCAATTTTTACAGATAATGGAAGCAATGTTGGTCCTGTCTACCTTAATATCTAAGCAACAAGATAACCCATAGTTATTTATGTTAACTGTAGTGGATTTAATATTAGTTTTAGGGACAAATCCATACAACAAAATAGATGGAAAATCTGAACTTCTATGTCTTTGTATCTCTTCAGCCAATAAATCTAACATATTCTTATTGTATCCCCTTTCCAAAAACATATTTTTAATAAAATCTACTTCCTTATAAAATATGTCTTTTTCAGAAGACATCCACGATGCATGGATAAACTGTCCCGTAGGAATATTATTTTTCATAAATTTTGGATAGTTGCTTAAATAATGAATATCCATTCATAGGTTCATAGGTAGGTACTAGGCTATTGGCCCTAGGGCCCATACAAGCCTAGCCAAAAAATGTACCCTGGCTTTCGCCACCCAAGAAAATTATTTTCCTGTGCCCCTGTTGAGCAGAGCCACAGAAGTGATCCCCGGGGTGAATTTCCCATTTCCCATCCAATCATCAAGATTTTTCTTGAAGAGTGCTAATGAGGAGCTCTGTTTGACATAGATAGGTAGTCTGTTCCAGAGTATGGGAAGTCTCTGGGACTGGAATATATCCCTCCAGCATGTTCTGTTTATTGTGGTGACAAGGTTTAGGTCCCTAGAGCGTGTAGCTTGGCGGGATTGGGATTTCTTTAAGTGGAGCATGTCCAACAGCTCTGGGTTTGACATAGCTTTGTATGTTAGGCAGAGATCGCCCCTGAGTAGGCGATGGAGTAAAGCTGCAGTTTTTTGAGACAGTCTGCATAGGGCATCTGTTTGAGGCCAGTAATCCTCTTTGTGAGGTATTTCTGTGGTCTTTCCAGTTGTTGTAGATGTCTTGTGAGGTATATACCAAAAGGGGCATTGCACTCTATAATGGGTCTAATGAGTGATGAGTAGAGGGGAGCAATGACGTCTTTTTTTCTGGATGAGAATCCTTTTGTGATGAGATGAGCCACGTAGAAGGATTTCCTGACCACTGTGGCAATGTGATTATCAAAGGAGAGACTACTGTCCACCTGTGTCCCAAGGTCTCATCACATTTTTGGCATTAAGTAGACTACCAGCTATGTGGTAGTTCATGGGTACAGAGTTTTTATCAAAGGGGATGACAATACACTTTTTGGCATTGAGCTTCAGGCCATGGCTTTGACACCAGGTATCTGTCTCAGTGAGGCCCTTTTGTAGTTTGTCCACATCGTTAGGAGTTTCGATTATGGCTCCCAGTTTGCAGTCATCTGCAAACTTTGTTAGCCAAAGACCTTCTGTGTTGGCCTGCACTTCAGAGAAGTAGATACCAAACAAGAGAGGACCCAGGACTGAACCCTGTGGTACTCCACTTGTCACTGGTCTGATGTCAGATTTGGAATCCGCTACTTTCACAGTGTGGGTTCTGTCCATGAGCCAGTTGGCAACCCATCTTGTGACATAGGGATTTATACCTAGTTTAGTGAGCTTATCTATAATTCCAGAGTGGGGGATGGTGTCAAAAGCCTTGGCGAGATCTAGATAAGCTGTGTGAACCATTTTACCCTCATCTATGGCTTTGGTGACTGCTTCAAAGAAGTCAATCAGGTTTAGGAGACATGATCTGCCTTTTACAAATCCAAACTGGGTAGGGTCCAGAGTTTGGAGATTACCAATGTCTTTGTTTATGAGTTCCACGATGATACATTCCATGGCCTTGCAGACCAGGCTTGTCAGGCTAATGGGGTGGTAGTTCCTGGGGTCCGTCGTGGCTCCCCCTTTGTGGAGTGGGATAACCGTTGCGGTGTGCCATTCATTGGGTTCAAAGCCTGAGGTGAGGCTATGATTGAACATGGTACTTAGGTAGGGTGCCAGTCCATTCTGTAGTTCATGTAGAACGCAGCCTGGGATATTGTCAGGTCCCATGGATGCTGTGTTCTTGGCTTTGGAGAGTGTGTTTTTTACCTGTGCAGCAGTGATTATAGGAACTTTGCAAAACTACTTTTCCTGTAAACTTCCCCTTGGCTGTATTCCAGGTAAGTGTTACATCTAAGAAGTTTACCCTCAATCCAACATCCCCCAAAGTGAATTCCAAAAATTCAGAACTCTCATTAATGTTTTTAACAAAATCATGTACTTTGTCTTGTCCACCTTCAACCACAAAAAACAAATTGTCTATGTAACAAGCATAAAAAAACCCTTAAAATAAGAAAAAAGGGGTTTTAAAACTGTTTGTTCCCATCATCCAAGAACAATATTAGCATATGCAGGGGCTGCAGCTGACCCCATAGCAACTCCCTTTAGTTGTTTATAGAATTTGTTATTGAACAGAAAAAAATTGTTATTTAACAAAAGTTTCAAAAAAACACAACAAACATGCACATTGTCATTATTAAACTTTGCAATACCACTTAAGTATAGTCTAACATATTCTATTCCAGTATCATGAGGAATACTGGTAAAAAGAGAATTAATATCAACAGTAAACATTAAATTCTTTTTACTGTCAAATCTATACCTTTCACTAAATCCTTTAAACTGATTGAGAAAATCCCGAGTCCCTAATATAGTCTCTGGGCTATGGGATTCAACACAAAATCAATAACTAAAGAAATGCCTTCAATAACAGAATGGGGAGAGGAGGCAATAGGCCTAAAAGGGGGGAACAGAGGATTTGTATGCATTTTTGGGATCCCGAAAAGGGTCCCAGCCTTGGGTTCTTCGATAACCATAAAATCATAGGTTTCAAAAGTGATATAACCATCCATGAATAGTTCATAAAGGTGTGTCTTTATATGATGGAAGCTCCTAACAAAAAATCTGCTAACAGGTAAATAATCATCTGTATTAACCAACATTTGTCCATAATTTCAACATACTTAGCCTGTTCTACGACTAACACCCCACCCTTATCAGCTTTCATGAACCTTAGATGTTTAAAGGTATGTAACTCATTCAGTGCTTTTTTCTGTGCACTGGTTAAATTATAATACGAAAAATTTGGTCTCTTATTGACTAACTTCCTAATCTCATCTTCACATGAGTTCTCAAAAATGCTGATAGTTTTAATAAGGTTTGGAGTTATAGTACTCAGTTTACAAAAAGTTTTTTCAACCATGTCAACATTCAAAAGACATAATTCAAATTCAACTTTCTACAAAACATTTTTAAATCTAAAAGTGTCCCACTCAAATTCATTCTTCTTGAGGGAATAAAATTCAGTCCTAGCTTGAGAACAGATAATTGTTCTGGATTAAAAACGCAGTCAGACAAATTGTGTATAATACTGTCACTTACTTCACCTGGAATTAATTTGCTTTCTTCCTCGTTCTCAATGAAGCTTACCACTGAAAATGTTCACCTTCTTGTTGTGTATTATTAGTCCCTTCAACATCTAAAGGGATGTTGTCGTTAATAGAATTTAAAGAAGATATAGGTTGCCTTTCTGCTTGAAAAAATGAAATTCTATTAACATTAACACCAGCCGCATTGTCAGCAGAGACATGGATCTCACATCGACCAACAGGGTTTCCGGAAGCACTCACTGATTGATGTCTCCCTTTATTACTTCCGTACCATTCACCAGCTCGCTGACTGACTCCACGATCGTCAAGGCACCTAACTGGGTTATTGCCAGAAAAAAAAGAATTATTTGTTCTCTTAATTACAGAGAAATGTGAAAAAGCAGCATTGTTATTGTAAGCATATACATCCCTCTGCAACTTCTTAGTCTTATGTTGTACAAGACCTTTATCAAATTCTTCAATATTAGTTAACATATTGGAATAATCTGTTCTTAAAACAGGGAGTTGAGATAACAATTTGTTGAAGGAATCTTCGATAGAAAGAATGTCCTTTTTAATACTAGTAATTTGTTCATGATTCCTGATAATCGACAAACAAAAACTCTAGCCCCATTTTAGCAAAAAAAGAGGTAAGTGTATTAAAAAATGGGTCCAAAGTGGTAACAATAGTGGGACATTTGAAAAATCAAAGCCCCTGCGGGACTACCCCCAACTGAATACATTTCTCAAAATATTTAGTCTCGACTACTAGGGCTCTGTAATTCCTGAGAGATTTTTCCAAATTGCCCAAAAGAGCCTTAGCTTCAGCCTCAGTCTCTCTGTCTTTGCCATTAGCAAGAAATCAGTATTATAGTCTGCTTGACTAAATGGATCAAAATCACAGTCCAAAACTGCTTGTATATCGCTAAAGGAATGTTTAAATGTCTTGGCAGTTTTGGTATCGTTGCCAGCTTTGATAATTGTATTATCAGCATCATCTTCATCTTCTGAACTAACAGAAGGAAAATGAACTTCCTTGTTACTTGCCCAATTCATGGCTATCAAAGTATCCAAGGACTTCTGCATCTCCCTCATGGAATGGGTAAGCAAAACCAAAGAATTGGTCTCCCTCTCCCCTGACGTAGGATGAAGGGACACTTCCATCAAGGGATCCTCATTCAAACCAGCCATCCACAGACCTTTGACACCAAACGAAAACCACAAAAAGGAACCAATGTGGATGCAGCAGCAAATAAAACCACAAGAAGAATAAACACTGTATGGTAGAATGAGGTTCACCAGTGACACAAACCACTTTCTTAGTGAAAAAATGCAATTTATTATTGCTTTCATCTACGAGAGACTTCTTCAGAATAAAATAATTCACTTAAACCAAACTTTTTTTTCAAGTATGTCAGCTGTGTAAATCCTTAACTGACTGTATGTTAAATTGTTCTACTAATCTACACTATTGTGTTAACATATTTAACAACTTGTTCATTGTCACTGTTTAAAATTGTTTTTAATTGTTTAGTCATACATGGCTTGTAACTTTGTAACTGTGGATCTTTCTTCCTCGGGCCTCTGCTGAAAATGGGTTTTTGACCCATTCAAACTTACTCAGTCACCAAATGTCAATAAATAAACAAATAATAATAAAAATAAATTATAAGAGCAATATTTAAAATGCGTCCCTTTTTGGGGGGGGGTTGTCCCCTCATTAATTTTAGCTTTGTCCAAAATTTTTGTGTTAAGAGGTTGAGAGGTATGATTGAGATTATGTCACTTTTGTTGTTTGTTGTATCTGACTTTCTTCGTTCATACTGCAACAAACCTACAAAAAAAACTTAGCTTCTTACAAATGTTTTAAGCAGTCACCAGAAAATGAAAACTTCATATCCATTAAACTCTCAGTCTTCGTACTCAGCAGTTTCACATCATGTTTATCATCTTCATTAAGAATTTTGTTGAACTCTAAAGGACATGCTAACACTGTTTGCTCCCAGCTCGCTTTCAAATCCTTACAGTCTGAGCTAAAAGAAAAGAAAAGTTTCACAGTCACATGAAGACTTGATTAAGTAATATCTCACTGTTTTCTGAGCCACATACTTGAAATGTGTACCTTTCTGCTGATAATCAACATCTCCAGTCACATTACTACCTTCAAATTTAAAAACTGAAGCCAGCCTTTGACCCCTGTTCATTTTAACATGAACTCCACACTTTAATTGATGGAAAATAGTGAATGTAAGAAAAACAACAATAATATCACTTGCTTTTCAAAAACAGTAAATATTTTCAATAAATGATTGTCAGAACTGGAAAAGCTGGGACATGAAGCCATGATTATATGTTGAAAATAGCTCTATAAGTACCTCTAGCACAACACGCTAAAATAATATAAACGTTTGTTGTGATGTAATTTATGTAGACCTATCTTCAGTGTTTCATACGGTCATACACAAAATGCTGATTAATAAAGTAGAACTAGGTATCAATGTAATCTTGAAAAGAAAAGCTGCACAATTTATAAATAGGACATGACAAGTGCCATACAGCAATTAACTAAAAGTGTAGGTTATCATCTGGGTGTCCCTCAAGGCTCCATCCTGGGCCCATTCTTGATTAGGTTGTAGTTTTCTAATTTATCTTTTAAATCTGATGTGTGCTATGGTCTCTATGCAGATAATTTGGAAGTAGGAAAATTGATTTCATCTGTTACAGATAAAAGTCTGCAAAAGAACTTGACTAAATTGGCCAGTTGAGCATAGGAGAGTACTATGCTAATAGATAAATCACAAATTAAGCATAGATAATTTGGGAGATATAGATTGAGGGATGAATATTTAATATAGCATACAGTGACTGACACTGTGAATTCATTTAAGGACTTGGATATATGGGTAGCTGCAGCTCTGAGTTTTTCTGATCATATCAACCAATTAATTAATGATAGTTATACAGCCAAAAGGCTGTATAAAAACATGTATAAATTCTAGGATATTAAACATGATTAAATCACTGTATTATATATTAGACTCAAATTACACTATGGAATAATAATATTGAACATTATAAGAAAACTAGCATGAGTAAATTTAAAAGAGTATGGCAGAAATATACCAAGGGCATCCATTGATGTGAAAGATTGTTATTATGAATGATTAAAATATCTAAATTTGCACAGTGTCTCATACAGATATTTAAGATCAAGACCTTATTCAGGAGTATAGGGCATTTAGAGACCCAAACGGGAATGCTTGGGGTTATCAAAGAGCATCAGACAACCTGTTTACGTGATTATACAAGAATAAGAGATGCACCAACTAGTCCTCTGAGAGATAGCTGACACCTGGAAACGACTACCAAAATATATTGAAGTAAGCAGTGGTTAAATAGCACTAGTTTAGATACATTTCAAATTATGGAGATAACTGTTTTGTTGTACTGACAGGTTACAAGGGCATTATGGCCCTTACCTGAAATATCTGTATGCGTCACAAGTATTAGTATTTCATATGAGTATTCAAAACTTGCTAAACAACCAAAATGGAAAAAAGACAGCTTCAAAACAATAGCTTCAATAACAGGCTTTTACCATATTGAATCCACAATATATAAAATATAGAGCTTTGCTGTTGTAAAAGTCAAGTGCCGTTGTAATTCCACAGCTTTAAAACCTGTGGATGTCATAAAAACAGAAAAAACGAACATAAAGGTGAAGAACCCTTCTGATGTAAACAATGGACAAGCACTTTCAGCTTTTTCAAGCCTTCTTCAGATCCAAGTAGGTAAGCTGGGTTCAGTGATTAAAAGTTGGTATCATCCAATGAAACAACTTACAGTGAATAATGAATGTTAACCAATCAAATTAGTCCATTGGTACACACCTCCATAGCCTGAAGTTAAAACTCTTTATTTAAAACTCTTTGTTTAAAACAACATGACAGTTTGACATTTCTAAGACAGACTCAGACATATTTTCAGAAGGAATATTACTAAAATCTTTTCAGTAGGTTCTAGTTAAAAGAACAAGCTCTGTATAAAAGCCAAGATTTGAGAGAAAAAGGTGAAAAATAAAAATAAAGATGGTCATTTAGGGTGCTTCTTTTTATTTCATTTCAACAGTTTCTTTGGGACATCAGAGCCCAAGTCAGTATACCTAAGGTTTCTTGTAATGAAAACAGGTCATAAGTGAGCATAGCTCATTGCTCGTCTATTTTTAAGAAAAGGTTTTTGGGGAATACAGCCATTAAGGCCAGGGGGGTTATCTGCCTTCAGCCACATTATCCATTTGGCTTCCTCTCTCTCAGTCAGATTGGTCAGGTCTCCTTCTCTGGAAGTAAAATGCATCTTTGAAATGACCATGAAAACAAAGCTATGTCCCTCATGCTCACGTAAATGAAGGAAAAGAGAATTTGTTTCCTTTCTGTTACGTATATCAGACTGATGTTTGATAATTCTTTTCTTTAGCTTCATATTAGTTTTTCCAACTTAAAATGCTGTGCAGGAAGTGCAGGTAGCTATGTAAACAATATTGCTGGTTAGGCAATTAGCTAATCCATGAAAAACAAATGTCTGTTTAGTAATCGGATGCTTAAATGTGTTGCTACAATTGATTACATTGCAGACCTTGCAGAAGCCACATTTCTTTGTTCCTGATGAATTATTATGTACGTAATTGTTACATATCCCATCATTTGATTAATGCATAATTTTTTACAATGTTAATGTAAATGCACTAGTAAGAACATTTTTATGTTAACATTTTTATGTTGTCTTTTATCATACAATATTTATAGATAATTCAATGGAGTTTTATGATTATTCATGATTTTATTCATTATTTTTATTGAGTAAAATTAGTGCAGGAAGTGCAATTATTTGTCACTTCCTGTTAACTGAGTATTTGAACAGACCAGTTTAGCTGTTTTACTTGTCTTCTTCTGAGGAAGCTGTGACAGGGTCACGCTAAACGTTGTCTTTTTGAAAAATAAAATACTTTTACGTTAAAGAAGAAACTTGGACTTTGTTTCCTGTGGTTAGTATTGACTATCTGGACATCAGGTTGCCTGTTTCTACACATTTTTATAAAATCCTTTTTAGATTCTTTTTATTTTTGAAAAGGAAACTTGGGTTATCTCCAACAATCTCTTTTAACTTTTTATCCGAAGTTAGAATCGGCCAGAACTTTCTGATCACCTGGCATACGTTATCACGGTCCATAGTGTAAGTCAAATTGACCCTTAAGTTAGATGTTCTTTTAGGTATAGCTAGGGATGGTGTACTTTCGCCTTCTCTGACCTTAGAGGAATAAAAAGGTTTGCCTTTTCCTTTACATATGTCATTAATTCTGGTCTTGTTTAGTTCTAAACTTCTCTTTCCATAGCCTCGTTGGCTGAAATTATTAATAAACCTCTCTTCTTCCTGGAGAAAGGTTGCCTCTTCTGTAGATAGCTTTGACATCCTTGCAGTTTGATTTTCAACAATGTTAGAGAAAATATGCCTGGGATGCATACTGGAAAAATGGAGCATGTGGTTTCGCCACATATCTTTCCTATAGAGGTAAGTGTCTATTCCCTTCCCTGGATCAAGAGATAATCTCACATCCAGAAAGTCAATCATCTCTCTAGATTTTTTAACATCAAATTTCAGGAAAGTAGTGGTCTATGACAGGAAGTTAACAAAGCTTCTTAAATCTTCTTCTTTGCCCTTCCATACAATGAAGGTGTCATCCACAAACCGATTGTACAGAATTATCTGGTCATTCCAAATGTTATTAGCATCCTTGGACCAAGCTCTCTCCCAGCTGGCTAAAACCAAGTTTGCATAACTATTGGCACAAGGCGTGCCCATGGCAACCCCCCATCTCTGCCAATAGTAGCTGTTGTCATAGGTAAACACATTGTACTCCAACACACTTTCCAAAAGATCACATATCAAACGTGATTCTATCTTCTCTTCAGTTAGAAATTC
Organism: Protopterus annectens; assembly: GCF_019279795.1. Classification (NCBI taxonomy): domain Eukaryota; kingdom Metazoa; phylum Chordata; order Ceratodontiformes; family Protopteridae; genus Protopterus; species Protopterus annectens. Next base: position 1,956,972,933 of record NC_056731.1, read on the forward strand.
TCTTACTGCTTCAATGCCATAATTATTTGGTATGGAAGTGAATAAACTATTCACGTCTAGGGTTACCAATAGCAGACTCTCAAGATCATCACAATGTTCTAGAGTTACATACAGATGTTGTAGAAACTCAGCTGTATCTTTAATCACAGTGGAGGCCCTAGGTAGCATCTTTTTTAGTTCTTGTTCAATAAACATAGAAATAGATTCTGTCAGATATCCTCTACCAGCCACAATTAGTCTTAAAGGTGGGCGTTTAAGATCTTTATGAATTTTTGGTAATCCACTGATAGTTGGTACGGTGGGGTGCTCAGTGATGAAAAGATCATGTAAATACTCATTAATCTCTCTTTGCAATATGATAACACAAGCATTTTCATTGGTGACAATACTCCCATTTGGGACTGTTCTGACTATAGGCTCTTGTTTGTCCATGTGATGGACTTGTGCACTAACCAAAAGACCTCGAGATATATGGTTATTATTATTGGTGTGAAGAGTTGTACCTCTCTGCTCAGGATTTCTATCTCCTTTCCGTGGATGCTCATTGAAGTTTCTGACTTTAGGCCATTCAAATAAATGGCCTTTCTGTATATCATTAAAGTCTCTCATTAATTTCTGACTTTTAATGCCTTTTAGCTTAACTTCATATGCTGTTAGCTTATCCTGTAAATTCTCCAATTTCATGAAGTTATCATCAGACAAATTCATACTTTCAAGTTCTTTTTGTTTCGCCTCTATCAATGTGCTCATTTCTTCTTCTTGATGCTTGAAGAAGTCTACCAGCAGTTTCATATAACTGAAACTTGTCTGTATATTAATTGCTTGCCATTTGGCCAAAAGCTCAGGGTAGGTGTTTCCATAACTGGGCATACATCTAACCCTGAGACCTCTAGGAATAACTTGATGATGTAGGCAGGCTTCCATATGGAAGCATTGCCATTGTAATCTCTTGCATAATAATAATAATATGAAGCTAAAGGAAAGAATTATCAAACATCAATCTGATATACGTAACAGAAAGGAAACAAATTCTCTTTTCCTTCATTTACGTGAGCATGAGGGACATAGCTTTGTTTTCATGGTCATTTCAAAGATGCATTTTACTTCCAGAGAAGGAGACCTGACCAATCTGACTGAGAGAGAGGAAGCCAAATGGATAATGTGGCTGAGGGCAGATAACCCCCCCTGGCCTAAATGGCTGTGTTTCCCTAAAACCTTTTCTTAAAAATAGACGAGCAATGAGCTATGCTCACTTATAACCTGTTTTCATTACCAGAAACCTTAGGTATACTGACTTAGGCTCTGATGTCCCAAAGAAACTGTTGAAATGAAATAAAAAGAAGCATCCTAAATGATCATCTTTATTTTTATTTTTATTTTTCACCTTTTTCTCTCAAATCTTGGCTTTTATGCAGAGCTTGTTCTTTTAACTAGAACCTGCTGAAAAGATTTAACTAATATTCTTTCTGAAAATATGTCTGAGTCTGTCTTAGAAATGTCAAACTGTCATGTTGTTTTAAACAAAGAGTTTTAAATAAAGAGTTTTAACTTCAAGCTATGGAGGTGTGTACCAATGGACTAACTTGATTGGTTAACATTCATCATTCACTGTAAGTTGTTTCATTGGATGATACCAATTTTTAAACACTGAACCCAGCTTACCTACTTGGATCTGAAGGCGGCTTGAAAAAGCTGAAAGCGCTTGTCCATTGTTTACATCAGAAGGGTTCTTCACCTTTATGTTCATTTTCGCTGTTTTTATGACATCCACATGTTTTAAAGCTGTGGAATTACAACGCCACTTGACTTTTACAACAGCAAAGCTCTATATTTTATATATTGTGGATTCAATATGGTAAAAGCCTGTTATTGAAGCTATTGTTTTGAAGCTGTCTTTTTGCCATTTTGGTTGTTTAGCAAGTTTTGAATACTCAGATGAAATACTAATACTTGTGGTGCAACGCTTCTCCAATATTTACATTGTTTTTTTTTTGTTCTGCTGAGTGTTCTTTAGCGGAATTCACTTCTTTTTCTGGATATCTGTATGCATGTTATGTGTGTATGTATGTAACTGCATGCTGCCTACATCAGGGTCTTGTACAGAAATTCTACCTGGAGAAATGCTCAAAGGATGTCATTTGGATTATGTAGTGGCTGTATAGTCACCCGTCATATTTGGCTTTATCTTACACTAATATTGTGGTCAGCCTTTATGTTTTGAGTTCATCATGTTGGCATATTTACTTGGTATTACCACAAGTTATGAAAGGTGGACATTTTTTCATAAAAAAATGTAGTTTATTCATCAATGAGTAGCTCTCCCAGCAAAGATGTAGTACTGCATCTTCAGTTTTAGGACTTGATAGACGTTTAATATCTAAACAAGTATTGAAATCTATCATGAGTGAATTAGCAATATTTTTCTTTGATAATGAATTTTATTCTTGTTGATGCTGGAATTGTCTGTTTAATGTGCTAGTTCTAAACATTTTTTATGACTCATTCTGTTATCATGCAGAATTCCTCCTGATGCCTTGGTGTGGGTAAGAATGGGGTAGTGATAGGTCAGTGTGAGGTCTGTCTGATTAGCATTAACATAGCTGTATTATCATAATGGTGCATTCTAGACTGTTCCTCCTTTTTCAATGGGGATATAGTTTATTTCCAGTTAAGCAGTTAAAATGTGAAGGTTATCATTCTCTGTTATGCTGAAACAGACCAGACCAATATTTTACAGGGTATTTCAGGATGTAGGAATTTGCTTCCCTTATGACACAGGAAAACAAAACCACAAACTTGTTCAGTCAAATTGTTATGACACGATACAACACGTTGTGCCAGGTACGGGGCAACCTAAGAATTTTAACAGATATCCATGTAGTAGTTAACAGCTATCAGAGCTCAGAAGAAGCATTTTCTATTAATCTGTTTACTGTGCATGCACCAAAATGCTGCAAAGTCTATCATGGATGTGGAGAACAGAAAATTAAAAATACAATGCAGACAGTTTTATGATGCAACAAGTTCCAAGCAGCCTTTTTTTTTCTGTTCACAGTATGATGGAACTTTACGGTATATCCACCTGAAATTCAGCATTAAAGAAACCGATTGTCTAAAAAAGAAAGGACAAGATGTTAAGATGTGGCCATGCCAGTTCAAAAACAGCGGAGTAAGTATCAGAAATGAATCAATATGTACAGTTTCCATGTTATACCATAGCAGTAGGACTATCATATTACAGACATCATGTTGATCATGTGTGGCCTTAATTACAATGGTGGTAGTTTCCTGCACTTGATACATTAGAACAATATATATATCTGATAAAATGGTCCTCAGCCACAGAAATGGTCTTACAAATCAGTGTTATGGTTCATAGGGAGTCTAATGGTTTATGTTTCACAACACATATGCATAAGGAAGTAAAATGCTTGCTTTATGTGGTCTTTATAATAAAACCAAGGAAGACTGACTTAAAGTACCTTTTACTTTGTAGTTTGCAAACTGTAAATAAATAAGAGGATAAATAGTTAATATTCATTCCAAAAGAACAGCTTCCATAATTTACATTGTTACATGAGCTTCATCATTGCCATGCATTTACAATATAAAAGCAGCTGCTTTTCTATGAATTTTCCATGAATGATCTACCAACTCAAATTTATTGGGAAGTATGAACCATGGCAACTTTGAGTTCATTTGTTTAAAACATGCTTTGAGACTTCAAAAGGAGATTCTAAAAAATTCAGAGAAAAAGGTGTTCTGAAAAGTGTGTCTACTACAAGTGCTTGCATTCTGTTAGCTTATGATACATTTGCGTGCTGTCACTTGCTTTAAGCAGCAAATGTCCAGCCTCTAACCAGCTCAGTCCTACTGAATTACACAACTATCTCAAACCCCGATCATAGCAAACTGCATAGCTCTTCCAGAACCCCGACTCAAACTCCCACCTGGTTCCTAACCCTAAGTTGAACACTTGTTCCCTAACTGTAATCATGAAACAAAGAGTGAGAAGGTCACACAGAAAAAAACAATCAATAAAAACTAAATGAAAACTCCAGCCAAGCTAGAACTTCCACTGAGTGACCTCTCAAACCTCTTGTATCAGAGGCACATGGGATATATGCAAATGATGCTTATGAACATCAGATGTTTCAGATATATGGCGATTCTGAATGCCTATGACCTTTTTCTTTTTAAGTCGTTTTAATGGACAATTTCAGGCCAATAAAGCCAAACCCCACTAGCTGTAGATATGCATATTTCGGCCTTGTTGTGACCTCATCAGCACAGCACAAGCAGAGTGTTTGACTACGCATAAGAAACACAGGGCTGTTTTTTGTTTGTTTTTTTTTTGTTTTCCAGTGTGACCTTCTCACTCTTTGTTTTAGTTTGTTAGTTGGGATATTGTACAGTCAACCTAATAGTAATGGACATCAGCTGAGTATAACAGCCCTGTGTTTCTTATGCTTAGTCAGACACTCTGCTTGTGCCGTGCTGATGAGGTCATAGCAAGGCTGAAATATGCACATCCTCATCTAGTGGGGTTTAATTTTATTGGCCTGAAATTGTCCATTAAAATTACTCAAAAAGAAAAAAGTCATGGGCATTCAGAATCGCCATATAGCTGAAACACCTGATGTTCATAAGGGTCATATGCATATATCCCATGTGCCTCTGATACAAGAGGTTTGAGAGGTCACTCAGTGGAAGTTCTAGCTTGGCTGGAGTTTTCATTTAGTTTTTATTGATTGTTTTTTCTGTGTGACCTTCTCACTCTTTTAGTTTGTTAGTTGGGATATTTTGCAGTCACCCTAATGGTAATGGAGATCAGCTGGGTATAACAGCCCTGTGTTTCATATGCTTAGTCAAACACTCTGCTTGTGCTGTGCTGATGAGGTCATAACAAGGCCGAAATATGCATATCCACACCTAGTGGGGTTTGGCTTTATTGTCCTGAAATTTTCCATTAAAATGACTTAAAAAGAAAAAAGTCATGGGCATTCATAATCTCCATATAACTAAAACACGTGATATTTATAAGGGTCATTTGCATATATCCCATGTGCCTCTGATACAAGAGGTTTGAGAGGTCACTCAGTGAAAGTTCTAGCTTGGCTGGTGTTTTTATTTAGTTTTTATTAACTGTAACCCTAAAACAACCCTCCCAGTCTCTAAACTTATATTCCCTAACTCTAAACCTCCTCTCCCACCATATAAGCCTAAATTCTCTTCTTGCTCCCTAAACCTAAAACTCTGTTCCTACTCTTTAGACATAAAGACCTCCCTGTCCCAAAAATTCCCATACCACTCCCTACCATTAAAGCTCCTGATTCCTTCCTAACCCTAAAACTTCCCTCCTACTCTCTATATGTATAGTTCCCAGTTACTCCATAGCCCTAAAACTCCCCTACCCTTCTATACCCTTAACCTAAATTATTTGATTGCTCCCTACCCCTATAACTCCCCTCACATACCTGAAACTTAAATTCCTTGATCACTCCCTAATCCTAAAATAGCCCTCCTGTTCCCTTCCCCAAGTCTAAATTCCTAAATTGCTACATAAAACTTCCTTCCCACTCCATAAACCTAAACTTCCTGATCACTCTCTAACCTTAAACTACCCTCCTGCTCCCAAAAATTAAATTTCCCTCCCAGTCATTGCCTAAACTGAATTTATACTTGTACTTCTACAGCACGTTTTCTGCACTTACATTACTCAAACTCAAATATGTGTTTGGGCATGGTATTGCAGCTCCATTCTCTTTCTGCACATCTGATACATTTTACTCAAACACACAATCAAGTTCCAGTATGAGATGCAGCCACAGCGATCTACAACATTCTGGTGTCCCCCACTGTGGGTCTGTGGACTGCAAGCAGCCAGAACTCGAAAAGCTGTAGTAGACCCCTGAAAAACTGTTATGTGGAAGTTCATTAATTTTTGAAAAAAAAATCCTGAAGATGGATTTATTCATCAGCAATTTCCAGCATGTCCTGCTGGTCTGCAAGTTTGTTTTAACTTTTGGTCATGGCAAGACAGAGTAATGAATACCATCCCTAGGTCTGTGTTGTGGAGGATACAGAAAAAAGGTTTCACCCACATCTGCCACAGAGACAAGCCTGTATCACTCATCCTTGTCTGGCATCAGCTATGGCATGCCTATGCTGGCAGTCTGTCTGCCATCCTTATCAAAACATTTCTTCTTCAAATCATGCCATCACAAAGATGAAAGATATTCTTCTCCTAGAGAAAGACCACCTTTGTAAGGGCATCACTGTGCCTTCCATTGTAGTGTGTTCCATAAAATATTGTTCTGCTGAGGACAGCTTGTCCACAGTCAACAGCCTGAGTAACCCTTTCAAAGAAGTTTAGAAGATTCATTAGACAGGCTCTATCATAGACAAAGCCAAGCTGATAGGGTCAAGTCTAATAAAAAATTTGATTTTACAGTTAAGTATGTTCAGTATGATATGTTCCATAGCTTTACATATAAGACTTGTTACATTGATGAGTCTGTAATTACCAGGGCCTGAGGTAGGGCAACCCTTGTGAATGGCATTTCAACAGCTGTGTGTCACTCCTGTGGGACAAAGCCAGTTGATAGGCTCAGGTTGAAGAGTTTAAAGAGTGGGTCTACCAGTGATTGCTTAATGCTATTAGTTCGACAACCTGCTATGTTGCCAGGCCCCATGGATGAGGTATTCTTCATTGTGAGGGGTACCTTTAGTACATGTTCTTGTATTATGATTGATAGCATGATTCCATCAAGGACGGGTGGATTTGGAATACGTGTCTCAGGGGCAAAGTAAATTTATTAGCCAGTATGTTAGAATTATCCACTGGATCTAAGTAGTTGGTACCATTGTGAATAGGGTCATAGGAATGTTGGGTATTATTTCTTATTTGCTGACATAACTAAAGAAGTATTTTGGATTGCTTTTAGCTTCCTAGGCCAGACTGAGTTCATGGGATATCTTCATTTTTCTTATGCCCCTTGCTAGCCTCTTCTTTGGTTGTTTGATGTTTGCATTAGTTCATGGGTCATTTGTTCTGCTGTATACTTTTAGGACTTTCTTTTATTACACAATTTATTAATACTAGAAATACTATATGACCACCTCAGAGGTTTGGTTTTAAAGCTCTCCATTGGTTTGGATTTCATGGGAAGTGCTAATCTGATACAGTTGTCCACGAGCGAGTAGAACTTTTTTGTATAACTCTTAGTATTATCGACATTTTAGGTAATATCGTTATATTCTAATTTACAGACTTCATCATAGAAATTTAGGAAGTTCTGGGATATTTGTTTCTGTCATTTGGGTGGTTTTAAAGAGAAAGTTACTAGTTTGCGGTCTGACTTGGCCAATGAGGGGGTACCTTTGTGATGGTGCATACAGAAGCTTAGTTTGTTATGGCCAGGTCAAGTATATTCTGTTCTCCAGATTCACTTAAAATCTGGTACAGGGATTTCCTAGGTTCATAGATATTTACTAGGCTAATGACCACAAGGGCATTTTTAAGCCTAGCCACGCATCCCTGATCTCTGACAAGTTCTTGTATCCTTGATAAATGTAAGCATGGGCCTGGGAGAAGAACCATTTACCGGTTACCTGTGTCCATTAGAGACATAGGTGCCAAACCAGGGATGAATTTTATGTTCTCCATCCAATTGTCCAAGAAGCATGGAACTCTGCTTCAGGTGAAAGGGGAGCCTGATCCATAGACGGGGTAGTCTCTGGGATACATACCCGTCTCTCTAGCACGTCCTATTTATATCACAGGGAAGGTTTAAATCTTTAGAATGGGTGAGTCTGGTGTTGTTTGTTTTGTGGATATGCAGGGTGTCCATCAGAGTGGGGTCTGACAATGCCCTGTATGCCAGGCATAGATCAACCCTCAAAAGCATGTAGGAGACCGAATACAGGAATAGGGCCTTGAGGTGGTCTGCATAGGACATTTTACTTACACCCTGTATTTTTTTTAGTGAGAAACCTCTGTGGATTTTCCAGTTGCTTGATATGCCTTGGTTATGTACATAGCAAAGGAGGCATTGTACTCAATGATAGGTTTGATGAATGCCGCACACAGTGGAACAATAACTTCCTTGGACTTAGATGCCATACCTTTGTTTATAAGTTGCGCAACATAAAATGATTTTCTCACTACTGTAGACATACAATGGTCAAAGGCTAGATTACTATTTATGTGTGTCCCTAAGTCCTTGACTACTGGGTCAGCTCTAAGGGGTGTGTTGTCAATATGATAGTTACCAGGGGTGGATGACTTCCCAAAGGATACTATTATGCATTTCTTAGCATTTAGTTTTAGTCTATAGCTCTTACACCAATTGTTTGTCGGTGTCAGCCCATCCTGGAGAACATTTGTGTCAGTATGGGATTCAATGATAGCTCCTAATTTGCAGTCACCTGCAAATTTAGTCAGCCAGAGATCACTGACATTGGACTTGACTTCAGAGAAGTAAATGCCAAAAAGGAGCGGTCCAAGGACAGATCCCTGAGGGCCTCCACTTGTGACTAGCCTCTTTATAGAGGTGGACTTCCCAATTCTAACTTCCTGGGTCCTGTCTGTGAGCCATTTGGCTATCCACCAGGTGACATATGAGTTTGTACCTAACCTTATGAGTTTGTCAACAATGCCTGAGTGGGGTATCGTGTCAAATGCATTGGGTTAAGGTAGGTAGGATGAACCCATTTTTCCCTCATCCATTGCTTTGGTTACCTTCTCAAAGAAGTTCACCAGGTTGAGTAGGCATGATCTGCCTTTATGAAATAAAACTGGGTCCAGTGTCTGGAGGTTTATTATATCTCTTTTGATTGTTTCCATGATAATGCTTTCCATGGCTTTACATATAAGACTAGTGAGACTTATGGGTCTGTAGTTTCCAGGGTCTGTCGATGGCCCACCTTTGTGCAGAGAGATGACTGTTGCTGTTCTCCATTCATGAGGCACAAAGCCTGTGTGGAGGCTACAGTTAAATAGTAATTCCAGGGGCCCTGATAGGTCATGTTTCATGCTATTTAGAAGGCAACCTGGGATATTGTCTGGGCCCATTGATACAGTGTTCTTTGTCTTAGAAAGAGTATAAAGGAACTGTTCCCTAGTGATTACAGAGGGAAGTTATATTTGATTGTATTTCTTGAGGGAAGTCTGAGAGGGAGAGAGAGGAAAGGTGGAGCTGAATCTATCAGCCTGGAGGTTTGCCATATCTTCTGACTCATTATAGGAGGCTTCGTTTACAATAAGCTCTGTTTATAAAAGATAAGAATATTTGTGTATATCCTATGTTGATGGTGTAAGTCCCCTGATTAATCATTGGGTAGTTAAAATCACATAAGATAACAGTATTCCTGCTTACAGGTAATCCATCAAGAATACATAGGAATGTTGAGTGATTTTCTGGAGACATGGAGGTAGCCTGCAGTGATATGATAGTTAATCTTATTTAGCGTGAACTTATTCTCTATAAGCTCCACTTGAGTATCTTAAGGTATTTCTCTTGAGATAAAGTGGACCCTAACAAATATTCAAATGCCACCAGAGTTTCCATCAGGTCCAAATGAGTTTTAAGCACAAAACCCAAATATTAAGTGGGTGCTCTCTGAGCATTTAAACCAGGTCCCTGTAACAAAACAAACATGGATGTGGTTCAAATACAAGAGAGCTTCAAGGTCCAGCAGTAAGCTGTTTAGACTTCTAGCATTAAGTAGAGCCACACTGATATGGTCCAGTAGTGCATTTGCTTTGGAAAATAGGTTGGGGGGGTCCATTAGCTGGACCTTGCCTAAAAAAGGGCATAAAAAGCTTGTGTCAGTATGCAGAAATCTTGGAATGAGAACAGGCCACCCTTGGCAAAGCAAGTGCAGTTGTCCAGCATATTATACCATGCTGACACATACTGTCTTCCCTACCTCTACCCCAGAATGACACCAGGTGTTTGTTAAAGTCAGGCATCTTTTCTTTAAACCTCTGCATTATTTTTGATGGCAGAAGGATTCCACTCAAACTATGCGCTTACCTGCATTTGTGACATGCATAGAGAGCTCTTTCATGTCTCTCTCCATATCTCTTAGGGTTCTGCATACCAGTTCATTTACCCCATCATGGACCACCTCCATGCCAAAATCATATTTGTCTGGTTTAGGAGTTATAAGGGATTGGGTGATATCATCAGTCTTGGCCACTGCGAGACAGCTCACTATCACCCTATTTTTGTCCAGCATCAATGCTTGGATGTTATTGGTCTAGGAGGTGCTGTTTCCTGATGACTCTCAGTGGTGTTGCCTCTAATTTTTGTTGCAGTGCTTAGTAGATGTGGGACCTTGCACCTAATTTGCAGTGCTTAGTATATCAGAGCCTTGCACCTAATGTGCAGTGCTTAGTATATGCGGGGCCTTGCACCTAATCTGCAGTGCTTAGTATATGTGGGACCTTGCACTAATGTGCAGTGCTGAGTATATGCGGGGCTTTGCACCTAGTGTGCAGCGCTTAGTATATGCGGGGCCTTGTACCTAGTGTGCAGTGCTTAGTATATGCAGGGCCTTGTACCTAATGTACAGTGCTTAGTATATGCAGGGCTTGCACCTAATGTCCGGTGCTTAGGATATGCAGGGCTTGCACCTGATGTGCTGTGCTAAATATATGTGGGGCCTTGCACCTAATGTGCAGTGCTTAGTATATGCGGGGCCTTGCACCTAATGTGCAGTGCTTAGTATATCGGGGCCTTGCACCTAATGTGCAGTGCTTAGTATATGTGAGGCCTTGCACCTAATATGCGGTGCTTAGTATATGTGGGGCCTTGCACCTAATATACAGTGCTTAGTATATGTGGGGCCTTGCACCTACTGTGCAGTGCTGAGTATATGCGGGGCTTTGCACCTAGTGTGCAGCGCTTAGTATATGCGGGGCCCTTGCACCTAATGTGCAGTGCTTAGTATATGCGGGGCCTTTCACCTAATGTGCAGTGCTTAGTGTATGCGGGGCCTTGCACCTAATGTGCAGTGCTTAATGTATGCGGGGCCTTGCACCTAATGTGCAGTGCTTAATGCATGCGGGGCCTTGCACCTAATGTGCAGTGCTTAGTGTATGCGGGGCCTTGCACCTAATGTGCAGTGCTTAGTGTATGCGGGGCCTTGCACCTAATGTGCAGTGCTTAGTGTATGCAGGGCCTTGCACCTAATGTGCAATGCTTAGTATATGTGAGGCCTTGCACCTAATGCACAGTTGTGGCTTGGGCAAGGATTATTTTAGTGCCTTAGCCTAGGATAGTTCAGTTTGAGGATGTGTAGAGTGTGGTGTAGGTGAATGACATCCCAAGGATGCATTTGTTTGTGAGATTGTGGCCTCAAATGTGGCTAAGTACTAGTACTCTTACATGTAGATTATGATGAGTTAAATAATCGATCATTAGCTGTAAGCTTGAGGCAAGTCTTACATCGCCTGGGAATTCCAAGGAGTTTTATAATCACTTGTAAGCTATCCCAGCTTTCTATTAAACAATTTTTTTGTACATGCTCAGTGAAAAATGGTCACCCCCATATAAAGTACAAATAGGATTTTTACATATCTTCTATATGACAAGCTTCATTACAAAGTAATCATTTATGTAAAATACTATAATTTTTATGAGAACATTCTCATCACAAATTGTCTTCTATCTACCACCAAAAATCTCCTTAATTTTTCTAAGAATAAAAGTTTGTCAAATGAGAATCTTGACACTGCAACAATCTAGCATGATTTTGCATATATAGTCACCTCTTCCATAATCCTAACTATGAAAAACTGTTCCAAAGTATCCAGCAAAGTACGTCTTTATTTGCTCTGAGAACAAAATATTTTCTGTATAGTATAGTAATAAATCAGACAGTCTCATCTACTTCTCATGAAAGAAAGGGAGAAACCTACCACAGAAGATGTAAGAACAGCCCTAAGGAAAATGAAGTCAGGGAAAGCAGCAGGATCAGATGAGGTCAGGGAAGATATGTTGGATGAGATAGGGAAGAAATGGCTTCTGAGGATACTCATAGCTGTAGGTAGAGAAAGGTGTATCCCAGCTGTCTTGAGAAAAGGTATGCTAGTGCCAGTGTAGAAGAACAAAGGGGATAGCCACAACTGTGGGCATTACAGAGGTATCAAACTCCTTTCACACAGCATGAAAGTTCTGGAGAGGGTGATTGATAAATGAATATGTGCAGTAGTAGAAAGTAGGATGAGAGATGAAGAGTTTGTATTTAAATCAGGATGTAGCACAACTGACCCAAAGTTTGCAATGAGACAGATAGTTTGAAGAAACTAGAAATGAGGAAGGTGTCCAACTGGGCATTCCTAGAAGAAAGCTGATTTGGGCAGTTCTGCAGTCCCAGAAACATTGGTAGAATTAGTGCAGACTACATATAAGGACCTAACAACTCAAGTATGAACAGTGTTTAGTCTCAAACACAGGTTCCTAGTGGGAGTGGGTGTGCATCAGGGTTTAGATCTGAGCCCACTGCTGTTCATACTGGTGATGGACTATATTAGCAAACAGGTTGGAGGGAACAGATCAACAAAGCTGCTGTATGCAGACAATGAGGCATTACATGAAGACTTTGAGCAAGACCTTCAGCAAAGGATAGGGGAATGGAATGCAAAACTGAAGGCATATGGGATGAAACTGAGTACAGATAAGGCAGTTGTAATAGCAGAAAATTGGGGAAATCAGAAGAAGCTGAAAATTGATATAGAATGGAAGATAGTAGAACAGGTTACCAGCGTCAAGTATCTGAGAGGGATGATTAAGGAGATGGGCAGTCTGAATAATGAGGTCAAAGTTAGAATCAGAGGGGCTGCAGCCAACTGGCATAGAGTGTCAGGTGTAGTGTATGACAGAAGAATGCCAAAGAAGCTGAAAAGTAATGTATACAAAATAGTTTTGCAACCAGTACTACTGTATGGTACAGAAACTTGGGCAGTAAAGACAGAGCAGTTGAGGAAGCTAGAGGTAATAGAAATGAAGTGCCAGAGATGGGTGGTAAGATGTTCACTGTGGGACAGATAAAGAAATGAGCACATCAGAGCAGAAGCCAAAGTAGCTCCAGTTGCAGTGAAGGTCAATGAGAACAGATTACGGTAATTTGGGCATACGTGCAGAAAAGCAGAAGGCAATCTGGTGAAGATGATTTGGGACAGACAGGAAGGAGGCAAGAAGAAACAAGGGTGTCCAGCAAAGAGATGGATTGTGTGAGGGAAGACCCGTGACAGTCAAGCATGACTATCAAAGAAAGTAGGCGAGTGACATTGAATCGAGTGAGATGGCAACAGTTGACACAATACCTCAACCCCATGTAAAAAAAGGGGGTTGATGATTATGATGAAGAATGGTCCATGACCAATGTTGCGGATGCTCCTTCATGTCTTTTATGGCCAACAACCCACATGTATACCTGGTCTGTTTGAAACCAACCTACCTACAGTATCTGTTAAATGATCGTGACTGTACCATATATGTACCAAATGTTCATGTTGCAAATGATAGTGCTGTCATTATTGTCATTCTGGTACATTTTATATGTAAATTCTGGGAGCTTGTTCCCGTAACAACTTTCCTGAACACTATTCAATGACTCACTGAGATTTATTCAGCAAACAGAGTACATGACATAGTTTTATAAGTAGTTATTAGGCGTGCAGAACAAGAAATCGTTAAGAAGCTTTGTCCACATTCCCAATTGTCCCAAAGCATTTTTGTTTAAATGACTTGTTCAAGGTCACATAGTAGGCAAATGGAGGTGGAAGGATTCAAACATTGTATCCTTGGCACAGGAAGAAGCTCATTAACAAGTCAGAGCTTTAAACCTCTGTATTAACAAACCAGTAAATAAAAAGAATGAGGGAGCCATGGTGCTCTCTTTCTGATCATGGGTAATTACTAAGATTATCCCTGTGTTTTAATAGATTTCTCTAACAGCAACACTAGTCCTAATTTCATTGCCTTGTGTTGGGAACTTAGCTTCATAATATGGGAATATATGATTGTTTTGTTCCTCAACAGTATTGTTTTATAATAGTTGTAAATGTTTATCACACTCTGTAAATACACAATATTACAATTTTATGTTACATTTACCATGTATCTTTTTATACTAGAGAAGCAGAACATGCTTTGCATGTTTTAAGATCAATGATCATCGTGATTCCACAAAGATTGTTGAGTGCCGCCAGGTAAGGCTGGTAATATGCTTTACATCTATCTTTCTACAAGTGCTTTTGAAATTTCTGCTTGAGTTTGATTTTTTGAGGAGAGGGGGTTGTTGATTGAGAACATTCCTCAGATTTTGATTCTCATCTTGTTTTAATATTTTGGACTCAGCTGATTTGTCAACCAGAGAATCCTTGCTAGGCTCCTTGGCCGTACACTATCAGACAAGCTCTGTACACCTTTGAAAAGTTACTGCTGTAAAGAGGCAGCTAGTACTTGGTATCCAGAAAAAAACATTAAAGACCAGAGCCAGGAAGATTGAGAAGAATAGATGGAGCCGTTTGGCTTCTCTGATGTCCTGCTGTCTCTGCATGTCCTACTCTCATCACTGAGCATGGGATGCAATGTAATAGCAGAATGTCACACGAGTCATTTAGAAAAGTGTTGCATCTCATCCATGTTTTTTGCTGGTCTGAAGTGGAGAAACAACATTTTGGCCCCACCTTTATTCCCAGAAAAATATAGCCATCCTACAGATGAACAGTCATCCTTTCCTTAGCTGGTCGCATATACTCTTCTGATCCAACATTGTTCAGTGGCATCGTGGATAAATAGAGCTCTTACTTCTGCATCAATAATCTGGCTACTTATGCAGAATTTTTGAGGCAGGGACCATATTCAGTGATTAATAGGGAAGCATAACAGTGACTATAATAACTACATAACATAAAAGAATGTTAAACTCAAAAAGTGCTAAAAGCAATGGATGAAACTTGAGAGGGAGTCTGGTGAAATAAAATGTTGGTATTTAATAAATGGAAGCAACAAGAAGGAGACCACATATTAAAAACATCTCCTACTTCTATCTTTCATTTTTTTGCAGCAGTCTACTTTTTTTTTTTTTTTACTTCTAATTGCCCTTGTCACAAAAGGAAATATTGTCAGATTAGCTATCTGGAATTTTGTAAATAATTATATGTCATTTGTGGGTATCAGCAGGATTCAATTGCTTGTGTTACCACTTAACAATATATGCAGAGCAGGAATGAGGTTTAAGAGGCAGGATTTGAATGAGCTATGCTTAACTAACAATGATTGGATGGTTTATAAGTGATGTATAATGTTTACAACTATAGTTGTTTCAATGGTGTCTGTGATATAAACTGTTTGCAACCAAAGTGATATCATTTTGTATGTATTTCATTTATATAAATGTAAGACTGCCTTTGTCGTATGTGTAAATTTAATAAAGAAGTTTGGGGAAAAAAATACTAACTCAGATTTTAAGTATTGTCAGAACATTGAAGCACAGTGTTTTAATAGTGAAGGAAGGTAGGATATTTCTAATATCACTGAATGTGTGTGTTGACAAAATATAATATTGGTTTGCCTGCCTTGAACATTGATTATATTGTAAGAACTTGTTCCTGTTTCTTCTGCTTCAGTTTCTGATATTCTGAATGGTGTTTTCTTGAGAAAAGAGATTGTGACTTGACAGGAAGGGTCTGTCTGAAAAGCAACATACTATAGCAATAACCCACGCCTGGGTGTGGGTAATGTGGGATTTACCCACGGTTGGCATGGTTTGGTCCTGAGGGCGAAGCCCGAGGGACCAAACAAAGACAACCGTGGGTAAACCCCGCATTACCCACACCCTGAAGTGGGTTATTGCTATTATACTATGACATTATTTAAGAAAAGAAATAATTACTTTTCTTAAATAATGGCATTATATAATTCCTCTTTGCTGCCCTTCCGCAGCTGTCTGGTATCTGCGACAGTTCTGATGTACTGCGCATGCCTACGCAGTACATCAGAGTTGTGGTTAAAGCGGAGAAAGCAAGATCTCCGCTTTTGCTATGTTAAATGGGTTTAACATGAGACAGCTTTAAAATAAGCAACGGAGATGTCTGTTGCTTATTTTAAAGCTGTCTCGCAATTTTAAACCCATTTAACATAAAACAGTAAAAGCAATGGAGATCTTGCTTTCTCCGTTGCTTTTTAAAACCTGTCGCTATGTTAAATGGGTTTAACATGGCGAGACAGCTTTAAAATAAGCAATGGAGATGTCTGTTGCTTATTTTAAAGCTGTCTCGCTATGTTAAACCCATTTAACACAGCTTAAACAGTAGCAATGGAGATCTTGCTTTCTCCGTTGCTTTTTTAAAACCTGTCTCACTATGTTAAATGGGTTTAACATAGTGAGACAGCTTTAAAATAAGCAACGGATCCGCTGTTTATTTTAGCTGTCTCGCCATGTTAAACCCATTTAACATAGCGAGACAGGTTTAAAAAGCAACGGAGAAAGCAAGATCTCCGCTGTTACTATTATTGTGTCGCTATGTTAAAGGAGTTTAACATAGCGAGACAGTTTTAAAAAGCAACGGAGATCTCCGTTGCTTTTTAAACCTGTGTCGCTATGTTAAACTCTTTTAACATAGCGAGACAGTGTTTTAAAAGAGACTTATACTAATGGAAAAAGTCCGGGCGACCGGACCTTTTTCCATTAGTATAAGTCGATTTACAACGTGCACGCTGGCCAATAAGCGTGCACGTTTTGGAATATTAATGGGGGGGGGTCATGGTATAATGTCAAATATTGGACTCTGCAGGCTAAACAACTAAAGATGCTAAAGCAGATTTAAGTGTTTTACAAGTACTAACTTCTGTAGATATTGCTGCTTAACTTCAAGATTTTCAGTTACTTTACTACTAAACTTGTTAATGTGCATGCAGAGAACAGTGTGGTTGCATGAGGTTTCAGTTTACATCACTTTCTGTCTGCTAGTGATGCTGGATTTAACATTGTTAATTGTTGTTCCCTGCTGTGCATTTTTCAGCTGTGGCTAATTGTGTGCTGCCTACTTATATTGTGCCCTGCATTAGCTGACTGTTTACTACTGTACTACACTGCATCTTTGCTGTGATATTATTATTATACATTTTGCTGCATTTCTTCTACTTTTCTGCACTGCATTTATTATTGTGACATTCGAACTTGATGTTGATGCCACGAGTACCATGTTGTGCACTTGTGCCTATTGCACTTTTTGCCTACTGTAGTGTCTTCCTCACAAACCCTGTGACATTTTGCCTATTTTATTAAATACTATGAGAAGTCGTAGAGAACATTGTAACTACAGCTTTTACATTATTGTATTCTCTAGGTTGATAACTGTACTCCATTGTGCTGTACTATATTATTTATCCACCTCTTCCATTTGCTTAGACTTTTCAGTCTTTTACCTCAGTGCCCATGTTCATCACAGAGTCTACCAGCCCTTCATTTCATCCCTTGAACTAACACTCATTTTTTTTTTTTTTGGGCTAAGGCCTGCATGGAACTTAAGGATGTCTTGGGGGGAAGTCTCACTAGTAATTACTTATATGAATGAGGGATTTTTTATGTAATAGTCTACCCTCTTGCCCCTCTCCTCTCTGCCCATCCTGGAAGTATCCAAGGGCTACTCTCCTTTTCATGGACCACACCTCCCTTCAGGAAACACTGAAATAAATGCCTCTGCTTTCTGGGATAGGAACACTCACCTTTTCCTGTCAACATCTCAAACACCAGGGCCATTAATCGAACTCAGGTTGCCTGGGCCATAGTTTGGACTTTAGTCCTCTGTGCCACTGTGCAGACCCATTGAACTGTACTATACTGTATTGATGTATACTGAGCAGTGCTATATTGTATGGTATCATATTGCACTTTATTGTGTTATATTACATAGATCTGCACTGCTTTGCACAATCTTGTAACTCTGTTCACTTTCTCCTTATATATCATAAAGATACTGTTTTTCTCTGTTTTGCACTGTTTACACTGCTTCAATATCCTTTAAAATATCATATGGTTCTTCCATAGGTTCATTGATTCATATATCTATGCTAGGCTAACATAGCTCTCAACTGTCCAGATTTGTGCAGAATGTTCAGATTTTTCCCCATATTTTTGATCTGTTCCTCTTACAATTTGTGGTTTTCTGGCAAATCACCTAGGATTGAAGTCACTAAATAATGACATACATTTCAGTTTCAGACTTCATATCCTTCAGAAATGCATGTTAACACAAATGCTATTATTCTAGCAATGTTCTGAGTTTGTAAGAGCTATATTTAAAATCTGTCCCCATTTTGGGGCCTTTGTCCCATCCCCCATTATTTTAGACTATATCCAGATTACTTGCTCTAAGAGGTTGAGAGATATGTAGGCTAATAACCACAAGGGTCTTTTAAAGCTTACCCATGCATCCCAAATCTCTGAAAAGTTCTGCTACCCTTGATAAGTGTAAGCAGGAGCTTGGGAGATGAAATATTTATATGCAGGGGGGCCTGGGAGATGAACCATTTACAGGCTGCCTGTGTCTATTACAGACATAGGTGCCAAACTAGGGATGAATTTCCTGTTCCCCATCCAGTTGTCCAAGTTACCCCTGAATTGGGTTAGGGAGGAACTATTTGGTAACCGGGAAAGTCTGTCTGGGTTAAAAACCCATTTTCAGTGGAGGCCGGAGGAGAAAAGCTCCAAAATCGAAAATAAAATGTAGAAAAAAAAATATTGACAACGTACAAAATAACATTTAGCATAAAGTTTATAACAAGAGCAGGACAAGAGCTAATATACAGGTGATAACAGAAATAAGGTGTATACATACATTTGTATATGAGAAGCTTTACAAGCATAACTGAACTAGCATGCTGGTATTTTACAAAAAATGTAAACCATACTCCCACTATTAATAAAAAGCAGGCATATGGATGTAGGAAAATGTGCCATATACAAAAGAGACTTTACAAGCAAATTTAACATGTAGGTAACATGTAAAACATTGACAATTGTGATTTCAGACATACATTTTACAGAGAAGGTTCAACAGGATATGGCAAATAATGCATTTTTCATGACACGCATAGTTACACCATGATGGAGTTGCAGAATAGACAAAGAGGTGTTAAGTGCAGGTAAGTGAGAAGACAGAAATGAGTGGAAATAGGAAAGAGTATCTGTAGTGAACTATGAGAGGGGGAGGGAGTTAGCTTAGATCAGGAGTGATGAACAGAAGGGGGTTAAGGAAAGAGGACATGGGGAGTGTAGAGGGTTTGTATAAGAAGAGGAAGAAGGGTAGTATTAGTAAAGAAAGGTGTAATAGTCAGAACAAAGATGTGTGAATAGAGGACCGAGGGGAGAGAGTGGGTAAAGGGTAGTTGAAATAGCAAAGGTAAAGGTAGAGGGTGTCATAGTTGAGATAAAGGTGGGTGCAAAGAGATTTGAGGGGAGATAGTGGAAGAATGGTAGCTGAAGTAGCAAAGGTGAAGTGTAGGGGAGGGGTAAATGGAGAAAGAGGTAGATAAAGGAGAATGTAAGGGGGGAAGTTGGGGTGGAAACTACCTCGTTTTGGAACAGGGGCATATACGTAACTTGAGAAGGAAATGTTTTAGTGTGAATTTAAATTTCTTGAGGTTTGATATAGCTCCGATATCCATAGCTAAGACATTCCATAGTTTAGCAATAGTGTAGCAATATAGACATTGTCCAGATTTTTTGTTTGGCCATATGTAGTTATTAGTTGCTTATCTTCAGAACAGAGAGCCCTGGTAGGTATGTGGATTAGGAGAATTGAGTTTAAGCTAGGACAGTTTTCAGGCTGATATATATGATTGTTATTTGAAGATAGTTTAGAAGATGTGGGAATTCGAGCCAGTTAAGTGTGTTAAGAGCAGTGCAGTGGTGTTTGTAGTAAGATGCACCTATAGCAAATGTAGTGATTTCATTGTAGCAGGATTTTCTCTTACTTTTTAGTGTAATCTGAAGGTTGGTCAGAATGGGAGCCCCATACAGTAAAGAGGGGATCAGGTAAGTTGTGGCCAGTGTTGTTTTGGTGGTTGTATCCGTAACGTTTTTGTGCCAATAGAGCATCCCTAGTTTGAAGTGCATTTTCTTGTTTGCATTTTGTGTATGTAGATCAAAGCTAAGTTTATTGTCTGTTGTAACTCCTAATAATTTGACATGTGAAACCACTTCAGTTTCTGTATCAATTAGTGAATATATTTTAAAGTCTGATGAGAGTATCTTAGGTGTGAAAAGGAGGAGTCTGTTTTATTGGGGTTGAGCAGTAGTTGTGCACAGCTGACCCAAGATTCTATGGAGGAGAAAGCAGTTTGGGTTATTTGCCTAAGGTGCGCTAGGTAATTAGAGGAGGAGATGATGGTAGAATTGTCGGCGTATTGTATTAAGGAGTTTTGATGGGAGGCAGTATGAAAGCTATTTATGAAGGTATTGAAGAGGAGGGGGTCTGAGAATGGTTCCTTGTGCCACTCCTGTGTTAGTTAGATATTGGGAGAGACAGCCTTGCCATTTTACATATTGTTGTCTGTCAGATAAATAGCTGGTAAACCACTGTTGAGAGGATGGAGAAAGACCTAGAGAAGAAAGTTTCTGTAAGAGTTTTGGGTGTAAGACTCTATCAAAGACCTTAGAAAGATCGAGACGTATAACTGAGGGTATTTGGCCAGAGTCTCTTGCTTTGTTAACTGTATCCATAAAGGATATTAGTGCAGTTGTTGTACTGTGTGCTGGCTTGAAACCACACTGGGTGGGTGCAAGTAATTTGTTGTGGATAAGGTGGTCAAGGAGTTGTTTATGTACACATTTTTCTAACAATTTAGATACAGGGGATAAGATGGCAATGGGTCGGTAATTAGTTACTTCATTAGATTTCTCTCCATTGTTTTAAGAAGTTATGATAGATCTCTTCCAAAGGGGGGGGGCATGGGATTCTATGGTGGATTGATGAGAATACTAGCAGGGTATGCAATAGCATTATAGGATTATAGGATCATAGGAGGTTACTAGGCTAATGGCCCTGGAGCGCTTCCAAGGCTAGTGAAGAGTTTATCCCCAAAAAAGAAACTTCAGTCAGCATTTGTCACCCATGTCAGTGAGGGACACAAGTGGAGCCCCTGGGATAAATTTGTGGTTTCCCATCCACTCATCAAGGTTGTGCTTGAAGAGAGTCAGTGAGGTACTCTGTTTGACATGTATAGGATGTCTATTCCAGAGATGGGGCAGCCTCTGGGAGACAAACCTGTATCTCAAGAAGGTTTTGTTGACATTGCGTATTAGATTTAGGCCTTTTGAGTGGGTAATGTGGGAGGAGTTAGACTTATGGATATGGAGCATCTCTAGTAGGGCAGGGTCCGATATTGCCTTGTAGGTGAGACACAGATCACCTCTGAGCAATCTGTGCTATACAGAGTAGAGTGATAGTGATTTGAGTCTGTCCACATAGGAAAGGTGTTGGAGGCCATGGATTCTCTTTGTGGGGTATTTCTGTGGCCTTTCCAGTTGGTGCAAGTGTTTGGAGAGGTGCATACCAACAAGGCATTATACTCAATTATTGGCCTAATGAGGGAGGAGTACAGGTGGTGCAGTGGTTAGCATTGTTACCTCACAGCAAGAGGTTCGACTGTTCAGTTCTCAACTGGATCACCTTCTGTGCAGAGTCTGTATGTCCTCCCTGTGGTCAAGTGAGTTTTAAAGGCTGCAGGTCGTTGCATGTGTGCATGTGTGTACCTTCTGTGAAGGTTGAGTGCTGGGCTGGCAACTCGACACCATGAAAACTTCACTGCCAATCAATCTGCAGACTGCTGATCCACTGTGGCAACTGGCGACCCCTAACTAGAAAATCCGAAAGACAAGGGAGGAGTACAGAGAGGTAGTAACCTCCTTTTTTCTGGATGCAATCCCTTTACTTATCAGATGAACCAAGTAAACGGCTTTTCTGACAACTGCCCCTACATGATGTACATGATGGTTGAATGTGAGATTGTTGTCAACCTGAGTACGCAGGTCTCTCACCACAGGTTGTGTGCTTTTGGGGTTGCCACCGATGTTGTAATCAGTAGGGGCCATGTTTTTGCTGAATGATATGATAATACATTTTTTTTTTGCTTTTAACTTAAGACCATGACTTTGGCACCAGTCATTTGTTACTGTGAGACCTTCTTGCAGTATGTTAACATCATTTGGGGAGTCAATGACAGCAACCAACTTGCAGTTGTCTGCAAACTTGGTCAGCCACAGGCCTTTTGTCGTTGCTTGAACCTCTTTAAACTAGATGCCAAACAGTAGGGGTCCCAAGACTGATTCCTGGGGAGCACCACTAGTGACAGGTCTGCTGTCACAGGTGGAGGCACCTATTTTTATCTTGAGGGTCCTGTCAGTGAGCCAGTTGGTCACCCACCTGATGAGATAGAGATTTACACCACATTGTGTTAGCTTTTCGATGATGCC
The DNA here is from genome assembly GCF_019279795.1 of Protopterus annectens. Lineage (NCBI taxonomy): Eukaryota > Metazoa > Chordata > Ceratodontiformes > Protopteridae > Protopterus > Protopterus annectens. The sequence goes on from NC_056731.1 coordinate 1,956,995,430, forward strand.
TGAGTGGGGGATTGGGTCAAAGGCCTTGGCCAAGTCAAGGTAAGCTGTATGTAATGACTTTCCCTTATCCAGGGCCTTGCTGACTGTCTCAAAGAAGTCAACCAGGTTCATAGGTTCATAGGTTCATACTAGGCTATCTGCCCAAGGGCATTTATAAGCCTAGCCCATAGTTATGTGGCTTTTGCCACCCCTTTAGTTTGAAGGAAACTATGCCTATTATTTTGCTGTGCCTCTGTCAAGCAGTGACACTGAAGTAATCCCTGGGGTATATCTGCGATCTCCCATCCATTGGTCAAGATTCCTCTTGAACAAGGCCAGTGAGGTGCTCTGCCTCACATGTACCGATTTTGTTCCACAGCATAGGGAGTCTCTGGGTGATGAATCTGTCCCTCCAGCACGCTCTATTAATAACCGTGTCAAGGTTTAAGTCTCCGCCCTTGTGGTTCTGAGGGATCTAGATTTTTGAGGTGAAGCATATTCATCAAATCTGGGTTTGACATGGCCTTATATGTCAGGCACAGGTCACCTCTGAGCAGCGGTATGCACTGAATAGAGCTGGAGTTCTTTCAGTCTGGCAGCATAAGACATATTTTTGAGACCCTTTATCCTTTTGGTGAGGAACTTTTGGGGCCTTTCCAGCTGCTGCAGGTGTCGGGTCAGATACATTCCGAATGGGGCATTGTACTCAATCATAGGTCTAATGAGTGATGAGTACAGGGGGACGATGACCTCCCTAGATCTAGATGTGAATCCCTTCATGATCAGGTGGGCAATGTAGAAGGTTTTCCTAACTACTCTGGCAACATGAGTGTCAAACGAAAGGTTACTGTCAACCTGGGTCCCCAGATCCCTGATGACTTCTTCTGTGCTCGGTGGATTGCCACCTATATGGTAGCTAGGGGTAACCTTGTTTTTCCCGAAGGGTATGACTATGCATTTCTTGGTGTTTAACTTTAGGCCAACAGTTCAACAGGCAAGATCTGCCCTTGACGAATCCAAACTGTGTGGGGTCAAGTACTTGGAGATTGCCTATGTCCTTGTTTATGAGATCCATAATAATACGCTCCATGGCTTTACAGATCAGACTTGTCAAGCTAATGGGGCAATAGTTTCCAGGGTCAGTAGTGGCACCACCATTGTGTAAGAGGATGACAAAGACAGTTCTCCACTCTGCTTGAATGAAGCCTGTACTTAGGCAGGGGTTGAATAGGGTGTTCAATGGCAAAGCTAGTTCTCGTGGGAGATGGTGAAGAATACAGCCTGGTATGCTATCAGATCCCATGGAAGCTGTATTATTTGCCTTGGATAGGGCCTTTAATACTTCATCTATGGATATGTGAGGTGCAGGACAGTATCAGGAATGTCAAATGGGCCTTTGAGGGGATAAGGAGGTGACGTTTGCACTGAACCTATCTGCTAGCAGGTTGGCTAAGTCAACAAGATCAGTGTAAGTGGTACTGTTAAGTACTAATTTGGAACAACCCTGTTTTTTGCCATGGAGTTCCTGATATACAGTAACTGAAGAAGGCTTTGTGGTTTCCATTTGTTTTGGAGGCTAGTTTCAATTCATAATTGGCTTTGGAGGTTTTCACTAGTGATCTAATTTGTTTGTGAGGCTGAGGAGAAAGTTTTTCCAATTTGGAATTTGTTCCTTTTTACCCTTGGACAACAGTTTCTTCCTTATGTTGCAAAGCCTATTGATAGAGAATATCCACCAGACAGGTTTGTGTTTCCTTGAGGAGCAGGTTTTAGTTCTGTTGCGTACGGCTGAGTCCATGCAATTGTACAAGTGCTTGCATACTGCATTAGTATACTGTTCAGCATAACTCTCTGCATTCTCTGAAGGGGCGGTGGTGTGAAGTTACTGATACCCTCCCTTAAGAGGTTTTAGTCAGCTTTTGAGAAGTTTTTTAGCCTGGTTACACCTGTTGGGGGTTGGGTGGGATAGAAACTTCGAATGAGATAGACCAATGATCTGATCTCACCAGGGAAGAACATACTATGGGAGTGGTGCAGCAGTTGCCCATTTTGGTGAGAATCAAGTCTAGAATATTATCTCTCTATGTGTGGGATGAGATGAGCTGGTCTAGTATTTTAGAACTGATGAAGTCAAGGAATCGGGCGGGGGGGGGTGATTGCATTAGTGCAGGAATAGTTCACCCAATCTATGGAGGGGTAATTGAAGTCACCAAGGATCAAGGTGTTAGGGGGTACCTTGATGAGTCAAATAGGTCCTGGTAGGACCTAGCAGCAAGTTTCAAGTATTCAGAAGGGAGGTTATCAGCAGAAGGAGAACAAGGTTTTAATCTGAGTAGTAGTTTATATATATATAGATTGTGGGTACTGGTTGTAGAGAGAGAAAATGAAGTTGAAAGTCAGTTGCAGAAGTATCTTGGGGGAGAAGGGAAGAAAATGTGGAGTGTTTGGAGGATGTTTGAGAAGGAGATTGGGTGAGATTATTTGTGGAGTTAGGATTTATGATCTTACTAGGATCATTGATTAATTTAACTATGCTTTCTATAAAATGGGTGTTAAATGGATCTACTATTTTAATGGAGTATTCCAGTATTACACATAGATCAAATGTTATAGTACATAATAACTGCCATTCCGAATTGACGTGGATCCTTGGTTAGGAATGAGTTTGAAGTATCTGAAGTGTATGTGAGTATCTGGTAATTTGAGTAATCACTGTGACAAGTTTGCAGACATTATGAATATTGAACTTTAATAATCTCCCTGGGGTATTAATATTCTCCATCATACACTGAAATTCCCTTACATAAAAACATGTTGCAGAATATGTTAGCACACTGGCATGAATTTCTACTGTGTGGTCAATAAGTGAAAAATGCCAGATTATAAATAAATATAATATTAATATTTCTGCTAATAACTTCCTGAAAAGGGGGTTTACATGGTACCTGATGGTATCAAAATGAAGCTTACATGAAGACTGGAAAACTTTTCACATAGACATGTCTAATTGTTACCACTTTTCTGATATTTATACTTGTTTAGCAGTGAATATATTTATGCATATTTACATATATATGTAAATATCTTGGGTGTTATCCATACAATATCATTGTGGAAACAAGTTAGTACATGGGAGAGGGATGCCTGTTGACCCAAACAAGGTGGACAATAAGTGAGAAAGTGTTTTTTTTTTATTTGTCTTTTATGAATATGTGCTGCATTTTTAAACACCTTTATTAAATTATCACTTAACATACATTAGTAGAAAAGAAAACAAACCATCTTAAACTTTTTCCATTTAAATACAATATGCATGACATACATTTTCTTTTCTACTATCATCAGTCCAACATTCCAAAAAATGCTGAATTCCTGCCTTCCCTTAAACCCCACTCCTTCCTCCTCCTGAACATTATTCTGCAAGTGTTGCTCCTACAATTTCCATTTACTTCTATGTAATTTGATTATTCCCTTTTTTCTAAAGATCCCTCTTCCAGTTCTTTTATCTCTTTTATAATATTCAATACCTGAAATACTGTTGGTGTAAACTTTGATTTCCATTTTCTAGTCATTACTTTTTGGCAGCCAACATAGTTAAACTCAGTAAGGCCTTACCATGTCTAGATAATTCAGATCCAGTATTCCAGCTTAAAGGAATAATTTCCTTACCCACAACCATTTGCTTATTGAAGATTTCTGACAGTACTCTGCAGGGAATTCTTAAATTCTGCCAACTCATTATAGTCCCAAAACATATGTTCCCAGTTATCTCTTTCTTCTCCTTCACATCTCAAACATTTGCTATCTACCTTAAGAAACATTTTTGATGTTTGCTTGGGTACAAAAATACCTATGCAAACACATCCTAGCAAAGATCCTAAATATTCTGGAACTGGATGCACACGTGGGAGCCATATATATATGTCTTCCAATTGTTTACTTCTGGATTGCTTTTCCAGTCTCTCTTCCTAATAATTTCTAACCTCCACTGATTGATTCTTATAGTTATCATGCAAAATGTTATACGACCTACTAATTATCCCTTTTTTTAACAGCTGCATCTGTTGTAGCTTTAACTAAAAACTCTTCCGCAGATCTTATCACTTAAAATTCCCTTATAAATTAATTTCAATTTCCCAGTACTCTGAGATCAAGCCCTGGTAGGGAAGGCAGTCTCTAGCCTGCAATCCAAATATCTGCTTGGCCTCATCTAACTCTATTATCTTTCCTGCTTGAGTTATTTGCTCCCAATATCTTGCTTACTTTGTCAGGTTTCTCCAATAAATTCCACCCCCCTCTTGCCTATTTTCTGTAGCCCCACTTGCATTTATCCCTATTGGTAAAATATCCTTACTCCATTCTTATATTGGCTTAGTTCTTAGCATACTTTCTGCTACTTTATTAATATAATATCCTGTATGGTTGTTATTATTCTCCTTAAGGATCTGCATGCAAAATCCCACTTTCTTTCAATTTCTTGAAGTTCTGTCTTGCTTCATTATCATCCTTTTCCACTGTGAATTATACTCTTCTGCTTGTGTTATGTATATGAGCTTTAACTGTGTAGCTCTAAAATGTCCTTCAAATGAGGTAAACCGAAACCACCTTGTTCTATGGGAAGGATCAGCTTATCACACTTAACTATTGCCTCCTTAACTCCCAATTACATTTCTTCAATTCTTTATTAATTATTGCCCACAACATCTCCTCAGATTGATAAAAGTATGTCTAACCATATATAAGAGTAAAGGGCTAAAAATATTTTCACTGCTTCTATTTTACCATCCATAAATAAGGGTCTTCAATTTCTCAATTTTTGTATTATCTTTTGTTTAATCTCTTCCCAACTATCCTTAAATGCCATAACAGAAGCCTTTTTAATCCAAAGTCCTAATTACTTCATCTTATCCTGCCCCCATAAATATGAGTATTTCTGAACCAATTTATGTGCAGGCACATACTTTATGGCTATAGCCTTTGTTTTGTCTTCATTAATGTTATATCCCAAAAATACTTGAAATTGTCTCAAAATAATATACAACATTGACATGTTTTTTTCTGGATTTATCACCTACAAAATTATATCATCTGCAAACAAAGCCAACTTTTAATGGGTACCATATCAATTATATCCTTGCATTTCTGAGCTGCTTATTTTTGTTGCCAATGGCTCTAAATATAAAGCAAATAACAAAGGGGAAAGAGGACATCCCTGCTGTTTCCTCTGTTCAAACATAGCTTATCTGAAAGGAACCCTCCCATTTTAATTCTTGTCTGAGATCCTTCATGTATCCTTCTAATTAACCTTATTTTATCAGGAAATTCAAATGCATCCAATGTCCCACCCATAAAATCCCAGCTTACTGTCTCAAATGCTTTTGCTGCATCAAGACCCACCAACAACAGTGGCATTTTCATACATTCTGCTTCTTTTTGGACCATCATTGTTCTATTAATGCTGTCAAATGGTTGCCTTCCCTCCACACAACCACACTGATCCATATCTATTAATTTTGGCAACACATTTGCCATTCTTTTAGCTAGTAGAGACATAAATGCTTTGTAATTGTGATTTAAAATGAAGGTGGGTCTATGTAAAGCTGGGTCTGAAGGGTCTTTGCCATCTTTAGATAACATAGCTATCACAGCTTTCTTCCATGATGTTGATGCTTCCTGTCCTTTTAAAATACTGTTAAACAAAATCTTCCAAATCTTTATCACTATCTTCCATCCTAAATTCCAAACTTTTTCAGGAATACCATCTTTTCCTGGACACTTTCCTGAAGATTGATTATACATCACTGTTTTTATCTTACCACCTCTTAACTGTTAGTTGTTGAGCCTTGTCTACATATAACCTTGGCTTAAGTATGTCTTCAATAAATATTTCCATTTGTACTCTTTCTTGATTTCCACATTTTTCTGCTTTATATAAATTTTCATAACATTTCCAGAATATCTCTAAATCCTCTATAGGATCTTTGGTTATTTTGCTTGTAATAGGCTCCCTAACTTTAGTAACAACCCTTTCAACATTATGTTGTCTAAGTTATTGTGTTAAACATTTCTGTGTTCCTGAATTGTTATCAAAATAGTTGCTTAGCTACAATCTTTCTAAATGCATGCATATTATCCAGATATTCCATTATTTTCTCTTTAGAACTCTGCAGTTGCTCCTCCTTTTGTTCTGTGAGATTCCCCTTATTATGCAACACTTAAACCTTTATCAGCCCCTCTAAGTAATTTCTATTACGTCTTAACCATATATCTTTCTCTTTTATTTCAACCCTGTTTTTACAATTCATTTTAATTTTATCCCAGTCACTGGTTATAGGTTTTGAAGATATATTTATCTTCCCTAATACCTTTTGAATAATTTCCACTATCCATTTCTTAAATTCTTCTCTTTTTAACAGGTAGGTGGGGATGTACCATTGCCTTATTCTTACTTCATTGCCCTGCATTTTTATCTTAAATTTTATTGGTACATGATCATAAATAGTTATTGAATGTGTCTGGAACATTTCAATTAAATGTCCATGTTCATGTAAAATATAATTTCTATTTAGTCCAGCCTAGTTATTATACCTTGGGAAATAATATGTAAATTCTGTCTGAGTTTTTACTACTGAATTCACATCTTCCATGCCAAATAGATTCATAAATGTCTTCATAATCTACCATCTTTTGTTATTTTGCCCTTCTAGATCCCCCGATACATCCTCACTATTGGAAATCAAATTACAATCACCATATATAAATAATGCTCCCTCCCAAAAGTTGATTATTTCTCCCAAAATTTTCTTAAGCTCTGTAATAGCAGATTTTACTGGAATATAAATGCATGGCATTGTAATTCTCTTCCCTTATCAGTAGCCTCTTACTACCACAAAGCTAACATTTTTGTATTTTCTTTCCACATCTATCACTATGGGAGCCCCTCTAGCAATTAATATAATTACTCCCTTTTCCTCTGTCTGATATTCTTCTGAATATTCATTTTGAAATCCTTTCTTTGTCAAATTCATATGCTCATTTCTTTCCAAATGAGTGTCCTGCAGCATTGCTATTTGCACTCTGCATTTCTTATTATAATTCAATACTCTTTCCTTTTTATCTATACCTGTAAGGCCATTCACATTCCAAGATAATATGTACAGCACAGCCATCATGATAAAAATCTATTGTTCCCACCTATTATACATGGCAGTGTTATATAATAATGTTTGTCAAGCTGATCTTTTGTACAGTTGTTTTGTCTCATCTCAATTTGAACCTATGTCATATTTTTCAAGTGTTTTTCTTTTAATGAAAACCTTCAAACAAAAAATAAATGCAAAACATCCTTATCCCTTATTAACATAGAACAGACACAGGTAATCTCAAAAAGACGTTTATTTAAACACAAAACAAAAACTTTCTCCAAATCCTTCTCAAGCGCTTTCGCTCAGTGCAATACTGAACTTTATCAAGATAACAATACAAGACAAAATGGTCTTATTTAAATGGGTGCATTAAAATCATGTGATTCATTAATTGAACTGAATCAAATTTAGTTAATTGATAGCTAGTTTAAAAGTCCAATACTAAACAGCACAAGGTTGTATAAAATTCATAAAATCCCAATTACAAATGTGGAACGTGCAAACAATGTCCTGCTATTTTGAATGACCATAGCCTGTGCTCCGACTTACATTAATTGTTGTCTGTTCTTTTCCTATCTCTTTCCCCTCCCAGATGAGAACAACTTGAGTGCTTTCAAAAACATTAACTTTTAGCCCTAAGGAAATGGACAATAAAACTAATTTGTACAGTGGTCTATTAACTGCATTAAAGTATTAAGGCTGCTAGGGAGGTCATAACTCTTATTCACTTCCCATAATTTCAAATTAAATTTTTTACTGACCTGCTTGCCATTGTAATTTGCATTTCTCTCAGTAAAGAATACTTAGAACTCTCAAGATTAACTTCTTGCACCTGCAGACAGCTTGTCTCCATGGAAATGTTCTCAGCAATGAGGTTTTGTAAATTTTTCTCAGAAAAGAATGCACAGCTGCCCTCATCCACAGACAAGTGAACTTCATGGAATATTTGTCAGTGGAAAGCTAACAAACTAATATTATTGCAGTTGTAGGAAGTACCATTTTCATGGTTTTCATCATTTTGTCTTATTTTTAAAGTCTACATGCTTACAAAAATACATGTTTACATCTTAAACCAAAGTTAGTAATGTGGACATTCATTCTTGTAAAATAAAATGAGAAAATATCCTAATTCTACATATAATATAATTAGTGCACTTTTACAACTCACCCCACCCTAGCAGACCAAGATCGCAACATATTAGCATTAAACTTGCTTTTATTCAGCCTTTTTTCTCTTGTTGTACTGTCAAACCTATATTTCTTACAATTAAAAAATACTTATTTACTTTAATATCTTTAGCACATACAACAGTTACTGAAAAGAAATATCAAACTTTTTCATTT
>NC_056731.1:1957004397-1957031755 GCF_019279795.1 Protopterus annectens
TGAGCTGGTCAAAATATGTTTTTACAGCAATGGAGGAGATTCCTTTTGCTTAGATGGACAGATATGCAATGCCCTTTTTCAAAAACTATTAAACTGAAGTTTGGCTAAAAAGGAGGGTGAATCAAAAGACAGACAAGCAGAATTGTCCAACAAATATACCTTGATAGATGAATAAAAAAAGCTATTCGACAGTAAATTACACAAATAATCTAGAACCAGAAGCAGATGGATCTGAAGAGGATCCTGGTTCTTTTACTAGCACCAATTAGAAAATATTTTCCCCTTACACACATATGATTTCCTAGTAGCAGTTTTTTAACTCTTTTTAGTAACTGCTGCATGCCCTCAGAAAAAGGTGCCGAGAAGGTATCAAATTCTACCACCCAAGCAGTTAGTGGAAGAGTTTTTAGGTTGGAGTGTTATCAAACAATTCCTGTCTTCTGTGAGTAAATCCACTCCACAGGAAAGCCTGTGGTAATTGCCCTTGGCCCAGTTGAAAAGGAGGCAGAACCATTGTTGCCTGTGCCAACAGGGAGTCACCACAATTTTTGGGGGAATCAATCTGGATCTTCAGAAGCATCCTGAATATATGTATAAAGGGTGGAAAAGCATACAAGATCATTCTCATCCAAGGGAATGAGAAAAAAATATGCCTTCCAGTCCTGTCAGCAAGAAGTCATGGGGCAGAATTTCTTTAGTTGTCTGAGGCAAAACAGGAGCTGGCCTGACACCCAAATACTCCTTGCCAGCTTTCTTCTTCTTGCAGACAGGGGAAGGTAAAACCTTGGAGACTGGAGGGTGCCCCATCTGTAAGCTAAGAAAGAGATCTGAAAAACAAATAGAAGCTGGATGAGTCTATAAATGTAAAGTAGAGAAAAGTGCTTCTGAGTTAAGTAAGCCTCTAACAGTCCTCCACAAGCTTAGCATCCTGGCACAAATACATATTCAAATACTGACTAAAAATTCAGTCAGAATTAAAACTTTTCACCCAACTCCCTTAATAATGCAATGACAGTCCCAAGAAACAGGTTTCCTAACTAAACAAAATAATTCTTCGAGAAAAACATGTTTCCTTATAAAAAATAAATTTTGTGGAAGTTTTTTCACAATCAGAGGACTTATCTGTCTTGAGGGATCACTAGCTAAATAACAGCTCCACAGGGCAGACTGAAAGAATGCCTTCCAGTGGCAAAAAAGCTCTGAAGTATTTTGCACTCCAACTGTCTTTTCTATGGAGCTGTCCTCAAGCTCCTGACAGTTGGAATGCATGGAGGGTGGACTTAAGCTTTTAAAGCTGAATGGTAACTAGGGGTAGGACCCATATAGCTTAGGATACTACAACAGTGATCTTATATGTTTAAACATTAGTGGCTGGTGACTTCAAATCAAAGGGAGCTACAGGAGACAGTGGAATGGGTATCGCCAACTAGAAAGGGGTGTAGCCAACTAGAAAGGGGAAAAGCTATGTTATAGTGAGATAAACTCTGAATATGTTTACCAATTTACATAAAAATAAGTGCTCATTCATTATTGCACATGCTGAACAGTCTACCAACCAATACTAAACTAAAGTGTATTTCAGAGACTATTAGGTGTTTAGGTTCTGCTAACACCTCTAATCAGTGAAAAAGTGATTGGTCTTCACTACATGAAACTATTATGACTGCACATGATGTAATAAACATACACTGTAATGTATGACGCCATCTGCATTTTGTACAATGCCAAATGAAAAGTAAGGAGATTGGGAGATCTCACTGCACTGTATTAATGTATTATTCACAATTCAAGGGCACTCCAGTGCCTAATGTGCCAGTGATTCTGAGAGACAATAAGATGATCTCAAAGTCCATACAATTTTTTATTATAGTTATAACAGCTAGAAGGCGGAGCACATTGTTATATTTATATACAGGTTGGCTGGAAGACTTACCTATGCAGTATTTTGCAAACAGTACTTGTACTCCATTTCTGCACCCAAAGAGAAGCTGCGGTCTGGTCTGAAACACATCTGGTCATAATGGATTTGATTCTTTCCTTTTTCTGGACACACAAAAGGGACCATTTCAAGTTTCCCAAGCAAACACAGTATTTGCTGTATTCCGAAGAGCACATTGTTAAAGCATGTATAGGGTGTTTTGAAGATTTACGTAAGCAGCATGCTGCAAACAGTACTTCCTACTCTGTTCCTGCACCCAAACAGAAGCTGTGGTCTGGTCTGGAATACATTTGGTTATACTGGAATTGTTTTTTTTTCCTCCTTTTTCTGGACACACAAAAGGGATCGTTTCAAGTTTCCCAAGCAAAAGTCATGCTTACTGAATCTGGTGGATTTCTTTGAAAAGGTCACTAAGGCAATGGATGAAGGGAAAACTGTGCATACTACCAATCTAGATCTGGTTAAAGCATTTGATACAATACCCCACTCAGGCATTATCAACAAACTTATTGAGCTACATATAAACGTCATGATAATATGCTGAATAGTTAGCCGGCTCACTGACAGGACCCAGGAGGTCAGAACTGGTGAAGCCACTTCTACAGAGGCCTGTCAGTAGTTGAGTCCCCTGGACTCTGTGCTAGGCCCACTCCTCTTTGGAATCTGCTTCTAGGATGCCAAAGTCCATGTCAAAGACCTCTGGCTAACCAAGTTTGCAGATGATTGTAAATTGGAAGCAGTAATTGAATCCCCCCAAGACAAGAACACCCTTCAGGAAGGTCTAACACAGACAAACACTTGGTGCTAAAGCCATGGCTTAAAACTTAGCACCAAGAAATGCATTATAGTACCTTTGGGAAATCTGACACCCTGGGAAGCTATGTCATCAATAAAACACCCTTGAAAGTTGATTAACTAGTCAGGGATCTGAGAACTCATGTAGATTGTAACCTAGCCTTCAAACAACATGTGTCCAAGGTAGTAAAAATCATTCTATGTTGCTCAACTTATAAGCAAGAAGAGCATGGTATCTAGGTCCAGACAGGTCATAATACCACTGTACATGGCCCTCCTCAGACCCATCATAGAGTATAATGTCCCCTTCCATATGTACCTGACCAAACTCATACAGTGGCTGGAATATCCACAAAGGTTCCTTACAAAAAGAATACAGGGAGTAAACACTACATCCTAAGCTGATCACCTGAAAGCCCTGTCTCTTTCCTCAGTATTATACAGACTTCTGAGAGGTGATCTTTGCTGGCATCCTAGGCATCTGCAGACCCTGTTTTGATGAACCTTCTGCACTTCAGCAAAACAAAAGATATCAGCACTACTACATTAAAATACCTAAATTTTGCTTGTGACATAAATAGGACATGTTGGAGAGACAGATATGTTTCTCAGAGAAAGTACAGTTTTGTACCTACCATAAATGTCGATGTTTGAGTGTATACCCTGCTGCAGTCATCACACTTGGGTTATCCTGCCGTCAGGCGGTCCCACAGTCGGCCCAAATTCCAAAGTCTTGGTCCGGTGTTGGTTGCTGTCGCTTTTTCCCTGACGTCAGTGCACCAGGGGTATATAAGAGGCATCTGATGCCATTTTCTTCAGTTTTTCTTGCCCCAGATGTCAGGTGCCCCCCTAAAAGGTGGACAGTAGATAGTACCAATAATAAAAATGTAGCACAAACAAAACATCCCTCCAGCTATAAGAAAATACACCACAAAGGTTGTATCAGAATCTAAGGTATTGAAAGGTTTTAGTTAGGTCAGAGGGGATGGAGGGAGGGTAACTTGGACTGCAGCAGGGTATACACTCGAACATCTACATCTATGGTAGGTACAAAACTGTACTATGTTCATCGTGTTACCCTGCTGCAGTCATCACACTTGGGTTGAATCCCAAAGCTAAGGATGGGAGGTGGAGTCAAACAGGATTAGAGGAGGTTAGGAGGCCCTGCAAAACTGCAGTGGCAAAGCCAGCTCTAGTCTTAGAGTAAAGTGGTAAGTGATAGTGTTTGATGAAGGTGTGTACTGAACACCAAGTTGCAGCTTCCAGAATATCCTTGGTTGGCACCCCCCTGAGGAAGGCTGTAGATGTAGCTGCTGCCATGGTAGAGTGGGGCCTTATGCTAGCAGGAACTGGTTTTCCATTGTGGGTGTAGCAAAATCGTATGCAATGTCCTATCCATTGGGAAATGGTCTGTTTTGAGATAGCCCTTCCTTGTGATGCTGTAGCATAGGATACAAAAAGCTGGTCAGATTTTCTGAAGACCTTAGTTTTATCCAAATAGTAGCGTAGCTGCCTGTGAATGTCCAAGGAGTGCAGGAGTCTTTCTCCTTTGTTCTGTGGATTTGGAAAGAAAGTGGGTAAATGGATGGTTTGATTTAGAGCCACACTGGATACCACCTTAGGCATAAAGGAAGAGTTAGTTCATAGAGAAACTCTGTCTTGATGAAAAATGAGGAAAGGCTCTACTGCCATTAGTGCCTGAAGCTCTGAGACTCTTCTGGCTGAAGTAATTGCTAGCAGCAGGGCAGTCTTCCACGATATAAACTTTAAGTCAGCTGAGAAAGCTGGCTCAAAAGGAGGTAATGTAAGTTTTTCCAGAACAAAATTGAGGTCCCAAGTTGGTGTTGGTGCTCTCCTGGGAGGCCTAATATTTTTGTCCCCTCTGAGAAACTGCCTTAGAAGTGGATGTGAAAATAAGGGAGGATCCGTGTTGTAGTGAGCTGAAATAGCTGAGGCGTGGATCTTAATAGATGAAAAAGAAAGCCCTTTGTGTAACATTTCGGTTAGATATTGTAGAACCTGAGGTATGTCCGGCTGAAGGGTATTTTGGCCTTTAGCTTGGTTCCAGGCACAAAACCTTTTCCATTTGTCTGAGTAGGCTTTCCTGGTGCTGGGCCTCCTGGCCTCCAGAATTACATCCATAACAGCTTGTGAAAGAGGAGCTGGCTGGTTGCTTAGGGGATTTGCCATGCAGCCAAATTTAAGGTTTTGAGCTGGCTGTGTAGAATCTGACTGTCTTGCTGTGTGAGCAGATGAGTAATTTGTGGTAAAATCCATGGTGGGCCCTGGGCCATATTCCTTAATAGTGGGTATCAGTGCTGTCGTGGCCAGTCTTGGGCAATGAGTATCATTCGGGGTCTGTCCATCCTGACTTTCAGCAGCACCTTTGTGAGAAGAGGCAATGGAGGGAAGGCATATACTGTCAGCATTTTCCAACTGAATGAGAGTGCGTCCACTTTCCAAGCTTGATGGTGAAATGTCCTTGTGCAAAATTTTGGTAGCTGATAGTTTTGGGGGCTGGCAAACAGGTCTATGTCTGGGAGCTCCCATTTTTGATTTACCATTGCAAATACTTGTGGATCCAGTTTCCACTCGTGGGGATCCTTGATGTTTCTGCTTAGGTCGTCTGGCAATGTGTTCTTTTTTCCTGGCAGGAATTGAGCTTGCAATTGAACTTGGTACGCCAGTGCTGTGTGCCACAAGATCATTGCTTGCCTGCATAGAAGGTAGGAGTGTGTATCCACTTGTTTGTTTATGTACCACATTACTGTGGTGTTGTCTGTCCTTATTATAAGTTGTCCTGGATGTAAGAGGTCCTTGAAGGCTGTCAGGGCATTCTGTACAGTGAGCATTTCTTTTTGATTGATGTGCAGATTTCTTTGATCTGCAATCCATATGCCTTGAACGCATCGTCCTGCCATGTGTGCCCCCCAGGCATAATCCGATGCATCTGTTGTCATAATTTGCCTGGCTGGGGGTAAGGTGAAAGGCTGACCCTTGTTAAGGTGACATGCCTGTGACCACCATAGAAACTCCTGTTGAAGGCAGGGAATGAGAGGTATCATTGTTTTCAAGCTGTGGCTGTGTTGAGTCCATACGCTTTTTAGGTACCATTGTAATTTCCTCATATGCAGTTTTGCAAATGGTATTAGTAGTATGCAAGACGCAATGAAGCCCAAGGCCTGCAGAATTTTTCTTGCAGGGAGTTGGGTCTTTGTTGCCATTGTTTTGAAGTATTGAGTTAGTTATAGTTGCTTGTCTGGCATCAGATAAGCCATCTGGGCCATTGTATTAAAGCTGGCACCCAGGAATGTTATATTTTGTGAAAGCACTAGTTTTGATTTCTTTTCGTTTACTGTGTACCCTAGGCAACTTAAAAATATGTTTTACAAAAGCCAGATGTTGTAAGAGAATGCCCTTGCTTTCTGCTTGGATGAGGCAGTCGCCCAGGCATGAATATATTTGAATTCCTCTTTGTCTGCAGTATGCAATTACTGGTGCCAGGCATTTTGTGAAGAACCGGGCACAGTAGATAAGCCAAAGGGCAGTGCAGAGAATTGGTAATGGGTTGAACCTGCAATAAAACGGAGGTATCTTCTGCAATTTTGTCTGATAGGGACATGCAGGTATGCCTCCTTGAGGTCCAACGTTACTAGCCAAGCTTTCTTGCCCAACATGGGAAGAAGCTGCTGTAGTGTTAGCATCTTGAATTTGGGTACTTGCAAGAAGGTATTTAGAATTGAAAGGTCCAATATCAGGTGTCGGCCTACTGGCACTTGCAAACTGTTTCTACTTCGGGCACTGCGTGGCAAGAAAAACTGAAGAAAATGGCGTTGGATGCCTCTTATATACCCCTGGTGCACTGATGTCAGGGAATAAGCAACAACAACTGACACTGGACCAAGACTTTGGAATTCGGGCAGACTGCGGGACCGCCTGATGGCAGGATAACCCAAGTGTGATGACTGCAGCAGGGTAACACGATGAACATCTTCTATTCTCTGAAACAGGCCTCACATCCTTGTGAAGCTGAGTTCTCCTCTAACCCTATTTACACACAACATGGACCAATAGATGGGTAATCGAAAAGCCACTCTTGGTCCACAGCCTATGTCTGTGATGGACAGAGGAAGTCAGTAAATTACCCCCTATATAAATCAAATATGTGGGTCACATTTAGGTTACATGGTGAACTTATAAGGGCCCTAGTGGTTGTTTGCCTCGTATATGCCTATGAATCCAAGAACAAATTCAGCTAAGCAAACCATCATAAAGATTAGTGTTTTACATGCTAGTTCTTTGTTTAATTTTCTACCATATCACTGTTTACTCATACAATAAAAAGTAATTACCGGACTTTTGATTAAGATGGAGGTGGAGTGGTATGTTCTGTTCCGGGTCTATATTAGAATATCGAAAGATGTAAACACCGAATGTTTAAATGTCGAACTGTATTCAGCAAAAGCTGAAAATATCAAAGCAACAGAAAACCAACTTTTTTCCTAGGGAAAGAATTTGGTTGTCCATTTCTGTTGCTTCAGTATTTTCAGCACTGTGGTGGAAAGTTACGGGTTGGGTTCAGGTAAGTGTGCGATTGAGTGTGGATTAGGTTAGTTAGGGTTAGGGTGTGGGTTAGGTATGTGTGCGATTATGTGGATGTGAGGGTTAGGGTGGGTTAGGTGAGTTAGGGTTAGCTGAGGTTAGGTATGTAAAGGGTGTGTGGATGTGAGGGTTAGGGTGGGTTAGGTGAGTTAGGGTTAGGGCAAGGGTGAGTGTGCGATAGTGACGGACCTTAGGATTAGGGTTTGGGTTAAGGTAAGTGGATAGTTAGTGGTGTGTGTATAGTTTAGTGTAGGGTTAGGTGTAAGATTTTAGGTGTACGTGTGTGGATTGCTGTTTGTTTGGTGTGCTTGTGTTGTGTGTATGTGTTTTGGAACAGCAAATTTTTTCCCTAGGAAAAAATTTGCTGTTCTGTATGTTCATTGTTTTCAGACTCCTAATGCACTTTGCTTGACAAACTCAGAGATTTGTCAGCAGGAGTGCTCACTGCAGACCACCCTCTCACAGAAAGGAGAGATAACTATTCAAGAAATATGGATGGCTAAAATTACATTTTAAAACAGAAATGTGATAGCTGCCCTCACTACTGGTATAAAGGTTTCTCATGACTTGTTACCTTGTAGATTGTTTTTGTTTTCTTCTTTTTTCTTCTGGTACAATAAAAACCTGAAATAAATGTGTCATCTTCTTCATGCAATCTCCAGCAAACACCTGAGCTACTAATCAGCCCACGCCACTTAGCTTGTAGTCATGGCTTTATCCCTGTATGCCAATGGAACTGGCCCAACAAGAAAAAAGTTACCAAAGCAGAAAGGCCACAGCTCATTTTCACTCTCCTTCATTGCTTAATAAAGTGCCTATGTTCAGTATGTGACATTTTTATACATATTTTCATAATTTCTCCCCATTTCGGCATCTACATGATATTTTTAAATCTCACTATATGTGTCACAGAGTCTTGGCTCATGTCTGCACCTGGCTGCTGCTAAATATTTACATTTCACTCCTGGGAATCAAACATACTCAGCACATGGCACTGCTTCCTATGGGATGTCCTAGCAGCTGTTGCTTACACTGAAATGCTATGAGCCATTATATTTCATGATTTTCTTATGTAACTAACATTATACTGCATGCTGTTTCAGTACATTGTCTCACTTAGGACAATTGACACATTACAAACTGAAATATAATGCTGCTGAAGTTAGCATTTAGCACACAGTATATTTGCTGTTCAAGTAAGAAAGATATTATTAAAGGTAGAGATCCTAGTCATCTCCCACACCAATACTTAGTCGTACTGCACCTGCCTGAGAAACATTTCTTAAACTACTGAATCAACAAGTGTTCTCCACACCCCTCAAATAAATTTATTACTAACCTGTACCTCATAGTTTGGATAGCACTGTAAATTAAGTAATTCCTCTTACTGTCTTACCTAAATTGAGATAGAAAGAAGTTGACTGACATTGGAATATATCAATTTAGAAATAGTCAGAGGCACCCCCGGTCCTCCTCAGTATGACATTGATTCAGACTAAATCATTTTGTGCTTACAGCTGGCAATGATGAAGAAATTACAAAAAAGTTTCTGACTCTTGTCTGGAAGTCTTTGGCATCATAACCAATTCAAACTAAATTGTGCAAGAATGCAAGCAAGCTTCAGCCAGCCTATTCTCCCACCCCAGCAGCCATTTCTCTTACTTTCTCAAAAAAGCGCAAATAGATTAATTTCTATTTTGCATCATAGGACATTAAACACCTCTTCCTTTTTAGATTAAACATTACACTGTGCTATAGGTTCATAGATTCATAGGTGTGTACTAGGCTAATGGCCCTGGAGCCTTTACAAGTCTAGCCCATAGAAGTGCCCTGGCACTAGTCATAGGTGATTCCACCGTGAGACACGTAGATGCTCCCCTCACAAGGCTGGATAAGGAGAAGGTCACTTTCAGCTGTCCGTCAGGTGCCAGGATATGCCATATCACATATGCACTCAAGTCTCTCAACAACAGGTACTGTTATGACTCCGTCAGAGTCCACGTTGGTGTGAACAACTTGAGACGTACCTCTCTGGACTATATGAAGAGAGACATGACTGAGCTCTGGGACTATGTGTCTCAGGCAGGTATGTCCCTAGCCTTAAGCAGCATTTTACCTTTACTTAGGATGATGCCTCAATACAAACAGAAAATGATTGACTTCAATAATTGGCTTAGCTTAGGTGTCATTCTATGGGGATCCAGTATCTGTCAGCCTGGGATAACATAATCGACAGACCTTGATGCTTTGCCAGAGATGATCTTCATCTGTCACCCCTGGGATTTCAGCTACTGGTTAAGGTTCTTGTCACCCACTTAGTGCCTTTTTTTAGCCAGTGTCTCAAGGACAAAATTCCCAATATGAAAACTCCATCTAAAAACAACCTCAAGGTTATGCTACTAAATCCTAGGAGTCTCAACATAAAACTGCACTCACTGGAAGCAGTACTCACCTTGGAAGACACAGACATTTGTGAAGTCACGGAGATCTGGTTCAAGGCTGTAAGAGCTCCTTACTCATTTCTACAGTCACCCCCATTGTTTTTTCAAGTAACCCAAAAAGGTGGGCACCACCATGATGAAAGTACTCTACAGACCCATGAAGTACTAGTCAAATTACAGTCTTCCCTTTGTACACATTGCATATAGTAACTGCCACACAGGTACTAACTAATGATGGTCTGTCTACACTGTCCCTTAGTCTATGCTGGGTAGAAAAGCTCTGCCTTCTCTTCATTGCTTCTCTTACTATCCTGCTGTTTCTCTGTGTTTCTCCTTTCCCCATTCATTTACATATTTCTAATATCCATATCTGCATTACCTACAGTCATCCTATTATCCTGTAATAGGTTCATAGGTTGGTACTAAGCTATCAGCCCTAGGGCCTATACAAGCCTAGCCATAACAATTCCGTGGCCTTTTCTTTTGGTTCCCATATTCAGATTAGTTAATTTAAGCAAAGTTGCATCATAGAGAATCAGGAGGTAGTCACTTTAGACCAGGATGGTATGTTCTAAGAAGTTACTTTGTAGAGTTTCTCCCCTTCTGAAATCAATCTTAGTTGCAAAAAGTTGGTGGTTGTCTTATATGCTGTAGTCAGAAACACTTTCTAATTGATTAGGCTTGCTGCACTGGGTAGTCTTTCAACAACAAGCTTAGCTTGTCTGTATGAAACAGGTGAACTGTTCACGAACAAGAACACTGACTTTCCACATGAGATGCCTGTATGACTAACTATCTATCTATCTATATATATATATATATATATATATATATATATATATATATATATATATATATACACTGTCCATCAAGAGTAGGTATGTACTTTTACAGGTGATTATGTCACTAATGGCTATCCATCCTGCAGCCTTCTCTCATTAAGTACCAAAGCTAGTGGTCAACCAATGCTCCTGAATGACAAAGGGCATACATGCTCTGAGATAACGTGGTCAAGGGCACCTATGACCACTAGATTATAAACTGGCATAAGAAAGTCAGGATTGTCTGTATTGAAAGCTTGAGGTTGTAAATCAAGTACAGTTAAAACCATTACTTGTAATATTACTTGACTATCTGCAGTTTGCTCAAAAAATCTATTAAATTAGAGCTCTACAAAGAAAAGGACCAAAGTGGTCATCAGGCCTCTTGACAGGTTGTGCCACCATGTAATAAATGAGCACATCAAGGTGAGTGAATATTCTTTTTAAGGTAGCTTTGGAAATAATCTGATCAAACCAAAGACCTTTCATCATTCTCAATTAGCTCAGATGCAGAAATCACCATAATTTCACCAGTTTGAGTCCTCCAGCATTCTGTGGATGAGGAAACCAGTCAGCTGCTGAAGAAATGCTCCCACAGTGCTAGATGGATAATAAGTGAAGCCTGCAGTTTGTTCCTGCTCCTGGAGCATATTTATATGAGCAGGCACGTACCCAAATAACTTTGACTACTAGGAATCTGGACCTAAGACAAAACATAATATCCATCCTCCTGTCCTTCTTCACACAAGGCAGAAAATAATAGGGTAACCTGTCAATATGATCACAACTAAATGTAGGCCAAAGATGGAGTTAATCCTGTATTTTCATAGAAATATAAAGTCCACATCACATAACAAGTAAGAACTGATGACCAGCATGTTGAGGGTGGGGCTCACAATCATATGCATTGATTTATAGGTGCCAGCAGTGTTTATGCCCCTCCTACCTGCCTACAGTGAATTGTAGGATCCTTGGTCATCGTATGAAAATGGGGGAGGGGGCTCGTGTCATTTTGAGATTTCAACTCAGTGTAGTATAGTGTAACCCTAATTGGAACTGACTCTACTACTCTGACTATAGGCCCCCAGTGGTTGGCCCTTCTCATTTTTCTCTTTAGGATTCTCAGCCTCCTGCAGATACTAAGTGCAGAGTTCAGGCTTTTAAAAGGACAGAAAAGGTGGTGATCCCGATTATAAACTTTACCCATTAAAACGTAAAGTGACTGAGACAGATACGTAGAAAAACAACAGTTTTACAAATATTACAGCCTAATTCACCAGTGTGCTGTATGTGAGCTGCACCCAGATTCATGAAGAAGTTTGACTAAAGCTGCTCAATAATAATAATAATAATAATAACAGAAAATAATTATAATACCCAGAAATAAACAATAAGAAGTGATGCAGACAATAATTAAATCTTTGGGATGATGAATAAAGACTACTTTGTCTTTCTGAGAAATACTTGTCCTGTAAACTAACATTATGAAATGAAGAGCTAACCGTCTGTATGCCTCCCATAATGTGACTCAGGGCCTGTGTTCCAAGAGCAGAGTGACATCACAATACCAAGCATCTTACATCAGAGGGTCACTGAGACTAAGATGAAGGAAAACTCCACTTTTAATACCACTAGTGGGTAAAATAAGTCCTAGACTCTAATAAAAATGATATTGTCTTTCAGGGGGGATGCATTATATATTTAGGCAGTAAGAAATGAGATTTGGATGGACTCAGGCATACTCTGTTATAACAAACAAAACCATTATAAGTCAGACTATGTTCTTATAATAAACAAGCTTATGTGATTATTAGGGTAAAATCCATCTGTTTTGTAACGCTGGCCAGGAGACCATGTGTTGAGTTCATAAAGACTTTTGTTGTCTAGCTAAACAAGTAGACACAGCAATTACACATCATGAGTCATGATTATAAATGCTAGAAACAACAAAAACAAGGATGTAACATAGTTAAATTGTAGTAACAAATCTCACTATGAACAGCAAAGCTATATTCTTCCCCAAAAGACAAAAAATGTTCAGTTTGGATACAGAATATTTATTTGTTTATTTTATTATTTATTTATTTATTTTCCATTTGGTTACCGGGAAAGTCCGACTGGACACAGGTCCTTTTTCAGCTGAGGCCCAGGGAGAAAAGCTCCAAATTTCTGAAATAGTACATAGGACAATAACACAACAATATACATTATATTGAAGGATATATATGGAATTATACACAAATGCTAATACTTACAATTTACAATTCTTGATAAACATACAGAAATGCTAATACATGCAATTTAACAATTCTAGTTAAAGCATTGTGATACAGAAAAGTGGGAAAATTCTGAGCAGTACATGCTTATCAAGTGTATGTATAGAACAATACATACTTTACTAGTGACAGAGAGATATAGAGCAATTCCGATATAAGAAATCAGATAATCAAACTAGGGACATTAGATGAGCATTGTTTGTTTATACAAGGGACTAAATTGATCTGTTTGCCTATCTGATCCCCCATAAGCAACAGTATTATATCTTGAATAAAGAAAGACAGCAGTGTTGATAAATCCAGTTGTACAACTGTAGAAAAGAAAAGACAGGATAAGAAACCACAAAGCAAACTGTCATGTTAGGCTGCTATAGCTAGAAGCAAATAAGGGGACCAGCATCGGGAAAACATCACACAGGAGAAAAAAATCATCTGTAAAATGGGGAACCACAATAAATGCATTACCAGTAGATATAGGCAATGATTTTGTAAATAATCTACATTGAATAAACATCCAACTCCACGAGTAACAATAGTTCAGGCATGATGTTGGTAGCATAGTTGAATGACCAAATAATCTACGATGGCTGCAGTGTTGAGGGGTTGGGGTTTGGCATAATGGTTAAGGTGTTTATCTCACAGACACAAAGTACAGGGTATGTTTCTTACCTGTGAAAGGGAAATTAGCTAGGCCTAAAATGACCTACAAAAGCAGACAGCCTAGCACTTACCTATGAACCTATCAGTATCTTGCACCATAAAGAACATATAAGGCAAAAAACTTATAAAGTAGGACCACAGATTTAAAATTCTTTACACTTAAATTGTGCTACAAGTGCAGGTAGCCTAGTACTTACCTATGAACCTATAAACATTGTGCACAAAAAAGAACATATAAGGCAAAAAAAAACAAAGTAAAAAAGGTAAGACACTGTAGGATCACATATGCTTCAAATCAGATGAGCAGGAGCTCAAAGGGAAAGATGAGATATGAAAAAAACTAAAATTATCTGAAAGGAATATGAAAACAAGAGTATAACACCATACAAAAATGATTAGAGATGCAAGGCTGATTAAGGTCTGTAAAAATGGTAGAAGAAATAACATTAAAAATGATCTGTTCACTGAAAAAAGATCTGGGGACATAGGTACAGAATGTCAACAGGCAAGACAGAAAATATCTTCACAAAAGCATTCAATAACAGAAGAACAACAATAAATTATTCTCACCTTACTAAAAAGACGAATATAAAATTTTAATGGAATCAGAAAACTGACAGCAGGTAGAGAAATGAATAAGCAGGACAGGCTTATCACTCTTAACTGGTTATTATTGACTGTTTATGTAAATGTGTAAAATGTTAAAAGCTAAATGAAATGGTAAGGTTGAAACATAACCAAATCGTCTGTGTTGTCATAAGGTAAAGTTTATTTCTGGATAAAGTCATATACTTTTTTTTTCTTTTCATTTGTTTTTATACTGCAGAAAAAGAGGCATGGTCTAGAAAGCAGATGTGAACAGCTTAAAAGTCCATCAATCTACCTGCCTGAAATAGTGATAGGACAATGAATGACCACCTAAGTTACAAGATGGAGCTGCAAATGAAGGCACCTGAATATTATAATTTCTCGACTTCATTTGTCTGTGAACCTTTCCAGTGCAATTACTGTTCAGCCTATAAAAAGATTAACATGAATACATGATACTGAAATTCATTGTTTGGTAGTCAGAAAAGATAAATTATTTCAAAAATATTAAATAAATTTTATCTAAGCATTTTTTGTCTACTTGTTAATGTCCTTCAGCCCTGCCATTATCTCTCCTCTCCTTTCCTACAGCACCCAGTGTTGACATTAATATAAATTATTCACTAGCCAATAACGAATCTTCTAAACTAGTAACAGTGGTGGCAGAATCCACAGGCCATAATCCATATTAGAGGAAATTGATGGGTACATTTTATTTCTCACTTCAGTTTCTAGACGTTGATGCAGGTGTAAAGCAATGTTTATTTGAGAGACTGTACTATATGTGTATTTCTGTGCCTTCTACAAGCACTGATATGTAGTAATAGCACAACAATTATGCTCCCCTTCAGTTGTCAATGGGGAAATGCAAAATAATTGCCCCGTTTATGATGGAAGACTTGTCAGTTACTCAACTCTGCATTCCTACCCTGCATTCCTACTGTCCCTTTGTAGACATGCAGTTTAATGACTGGCAGCAGCCCTTTGTCTGTATCACCTGATTGGCAAAGACATTTCCTGACTGATTCAAATTAATTTTCTTACTGGTACTTCACAGCTAGTTTATCTTCACATATATGTCATTTGATTTTAGGACAACAAAAAGTAGAGTTGTGTAAGAACTTAACATAACAGTAGATGTATGAATAGATCACAGCTGCAGTATTGTTCACATATGGAAGTATCCTGCCATGGATATGTTATGCTTGGCCGGCACACTAAAACTTGATAGCCTTCCTCTTGAGCTATATATACAGCCAGGGACCCAGGCGTGATACATAAGTAATGCACAGGCACAAAGTTCCTTGGGACTTCCTTGCCCCAGTCAAAGAGAAATGAGACAAAAACAGAAGGGAAACAAAGCCATATTAGTAAAGAGAGGGGAGATATATGAAGCAGGCTCATCTCAGCCAAGACACAGGAGAATATAAATGAGAAAGGGGAAAAAGAAGGAGGGTGCAAATACTGCAGCAGAGATCTAGTTGGACATCTACTGTTATGGTAAGTTCTTACACAGCTGTACTGTGGCTTTCATTTTATCACTGTAGCAGTATTGCTCACATGGAAGATTCTCAAAAGTTTTTTGAGTACCTGAGAAAAGGAATGAGGAATGAAACTGGAGTGTAACATTCCCTGGAGGATTGATCTAGAAAAAAACAGTTCTGGCTCTTGAGAAGGCATCAGTTTTGTAGTGTTTTGTAAAGGTGTGCATGGAAGACCAAGTAGCTGTTCTAAAATGTGTTTTGGGTCCAGACCCTTGAAAAAGACACCAGAAGAAGCAACAGCCCTGGTAAAATGAGTTTTAACCTGGCCTGGAAGGGAATTCCCATGAAAGAAATAACAAAAAGACATAGCCAAGGAAATCCATCCGGAGGTGGTATGTTTTTAAAACATAGAAACCCAGCTAATTATCTTGAAAGGAGATAAATAGTTGATCAGATTTTCTTGTAGTCTTACTCAAGTACAAATAGAATCTGAGCTGTCTATGGATGTCAAGCAAATGTAGATTTTTTTCTTCCTTATTCTGAAGGTTAAAAATAAAGATAAGCAATTAATAGGCCCATTCAAAAATATTTCATTGACAACCTTTGAACAAGGATTAGTCCTCAGGGATACCCTCTCCTTGTGAAAGAAGAGAAAAGGAGAAGAAGCCATAAGAGATTGTAGCTCCAAATCTCTTTAACCTAAAGTCAGTGACACTATCAAAACTGTCTTCCAAGTGCAGAATTTTAAAGAGGTGGAAGAGACAGTTTCAGTTGGAACAAGAGTTAACTTGTCCAAGACATAATTCAGATCCCAAGGAGAAAGAAAAGATTTTCTTGGAGGTCTGACGTGAAGAGCCCCTTTAAGAAACTGACCACAGAGAGAGGTGGATCTGTATGTAAACAGGTGGCGATGGCTGACACATGCTTTGACAGAAGAGTATGGCAATCAAACACTGAGCAGTTCACACAGATAAGAAAGAAAGTACAGCTGTGCAAGTAAACTTAGCATAACTGTAGATGTCTGCATGATTGCTGCTGCAGTAGCCTTAGCTATATGGGTTATACCCTGAATAGGATATAGCAGCCAGCCAGCTTCCAACGCGTCGGGACACTTTCCATATGCCCAGACCATCAGTCAGCTTGAGCTGAGCTCAGTAAAAAGGTTTCAGTGACAAATCCTTCTGGGCTTTCATGCCAGTAGACAAAGGGAGTCTGAGATCTGAAAGGAAAATGCTGGAAATCAAGTCCCAGTGGCCTAATGGGTAAGGCGTGGCTCTCCTAAACAAAAAAATCAGGTATATGAGTGGTGTAGGGGGACTTGTCTCCTGCATTAAAAATGTTTTCAATGTTTTGAGTTTGAGATATTTTCATTTTCAGTCTTTTGAACTTTTGATCTTCTGACATAGACCTATAGAAAGCTACACACACACACACACACACACACACACACACACACACACACACACACACACACACACACACACACACACACACACACACACACACATGTATATATTTGTTTACTGTGGTAGTGCACTGACCTCAATGGACAATTTGTATGCACAGCCTGGGTGAATAGGATCACATAATACATGAACAAAACATATTTACATATACAAGGATATGTTAAAACACACACACACACACACACACACACACACACACACACACACACACACACACATATATATATATTTATGGATTCACTTCAGAATCTTGAAATTCTGAAACATCGAATGTCATATGGTCAAGACCATATGATCGATGTTTTGGTTAATAGGTTCATAGGTTGGTACTAGGCTATCAGCCCTAGGGCCTATACAAGCCTAGCCATAACAATTCCCTGGCTATTTCTTCCCACAGTATTTACTTCCCTCCCTGGACCCCTGTCTAGCAGGGCGACTGACGTGATCCCCGGGGGGATTTCCTATCTCCCATTCAATCATTAAGGTTCATTTTGAAGAGGGCCAAAGTGGCGCTCTGCTTGACCTGTATGGGCAGTCTATTCCAGAGTCTGGGGAGTCTCTGGGTCAGGAACCTATCCCTCCAGCATGTTTTCTTCTTTGTGATGACAAGGTTTAGATCCCTGGAGCGTGTGTCTCTGAGAGATTGGAATTTCTTTAAGTGTAGCATGTCCAACAGCTCTGGGTTTAACATGGCCTTGTTTGTTAAGCAGAGATCACCTCTGAGTAGACGATATGCGACAGAGTATAGGTGGAGTTTTTTTAGACGGTCAGCATAGGGTATATGCTTTAGGCCTGTGATTCTTTTAGGGAAGTATTTCTGCGGCCTTTCCAGCTGTTGCAGATGAATATCGAAATTCCGAAATAAATCCAAAAAATTTAAACATTTCTGCAGGGGGGCAAGGCCCCCTGCACACCCCCGCTACTTAAATATATCAACTCTGAGGTCGCACTACAGCGAGGAAAAGGGAAATCTCCTGTACTGCGCTGTATGCAGATCTCCATTCAGAATTTAAAAATTCTGAAACTTTGATTATATGGTCTCGACCATATGAAATTCGAGATTTCAGGATTTCGATATTCTGAAGGGAACCCATATATATATATATATATATATATATATATATATATATGTGTGTGTGTGTGTGTGTGTGTGTGTGTGTGTGTGTGTATGTATATATATATATATATATATATATATATATATATATATATACAGCTGTATGTATGTATGCATATGTACAGATACAAGAATATGCTACAACATTTTAGTTTAAGAACCAGTTAACAATGTCAAAACATGGATGGAAAAATGAAGTTAAGCTTAGCAAAGCTTTCTGGATAAAATGTAGCCATGATGACTGAGATGGCTTATACTACAAGGACATTTTCATATCATTATATAGAAAGGTATGAAGACATTAGAAGAGGCAAGGGAAATAGTTGCAAGAAAGGATACCATGAGGAGAAGACCGAGAAAAGGCGAGAGATGCATGCAGAAGGAAGAGGAGAAGAAAGGTGAAGGAATGTGACAGATATGCAAAGAGAAGAGGGAAATACAGTGAATGAGGCAAAAAGATATCTATATGTGGAATTCCCCACAGTTGGATCAATTCCTAGAAGACCCCTGGGTTCAGTTTCCATTCATGAGGGTCTGTCCTGGCCTGCTTAGCTTGTCTACAATAATGTTTTGCTCTGATGTAATGTTCCCATATTACTATAGCTAATCAGCAAAGGGGCTATGATATGGTTCCTCCTGTGTGGTAATGTGGTGTTGTCTGTGATTGCTATTATGGGTCCTGGAGTAAAATATGATGTAGAGATTTTAGAATATTTACTGCCATCATTTCTTTGACATTATGTGTTTTAGTCTGTTCTGTTTGTCCCACAGATTTAGAGCCTTCACTGACATGGAAACAGCTCCCCAAGAAAAGGAAGGCATCTGTGGTTAGAGACTGAGTAAGAGCTGGAATTGAGAAGGAGGGACCTGGATTGAGATATAACTAGTTCACACACCAAAGTAATTCCCTTTTGAAAAAAAAACACAACATTAGGATCTGAAAACAGTGAGGGTTAAAAAAATCTCCATGATCCCCTGAATTAACTGTTGGTTTGGAGCAGACATAAGGAACCATTGAATTTTTCTGATATAAAGTCTGGCTAGAGGAATTATGAGAATTGTAATGGCCATGAAACACAAAACGCTGAAATATTCCACAGCTGAGGTTGGAGTCTGGTTGGAGAACATCAGAAATTCTTCCTTGTAAAGGTCTATTTTGTCTCAGGAAAAAAAAGCCATCATGGAGGACATATCCAGAAGGATCCTAGAAATGCCATCACATGAGAAGGAATAAGAGAAGATTTCTGTAAGTTCACATAGAAGCCCAGAGTGAGAAGGAGGTCCTTTATCCTGGCCAGGGATTCCTGATATTTTGAAAAAGAGTCTGCAAATATATATCACCCCAGATGAGAGTTGAACTCACAATCCCTGGCTTAGGAGGTTAATGCCTTAGCCGTTAGGCCACTGCTGCCTGACAGTCACCTAACTATAGAAAATGTGAATGCCTTGCAACCTGCAGTGTGCTATTATTGGCATCAGACACTTTGTAAATACCTTTGGAGCTGCAGATAGTCCGAAGGGTTAGAGAAACAGAGAGAGAAAACTGCAACTGTAAGCCATGCACAGAAAATCCTAAGAAACATCTGAAGAATTTGAGATGTCATGATAAGTTCTTTAAAATCTAGAATTACCAAAAAAATGAGATGTAAAATGAGGGTAGAAGAGACAGAAGGGAAAGCATCTTGAACTTTGACACTTTGATTTGAAAGTTTAGAAAAAAAACAAAACAAGTTCCTTCTTTCCTTGACACTAGAAAGGTTCTTCAATAAAATCCATTCTCTGTTTGTTTTGAGGGAACAGTTCTATTGACCATAGAGACAGCATTTGTTCCATGACTGGAAGAAACAAAGAAGTTTGATTTGACAGATGAGGCTGACTCTCTGAGAAGGAGGAATGTACTCCAATGGCTAATTGTAATCATTGTAAACTTTCTGAATGATTCGCAGAACCCACTTGTCTGACCCTGTCTGAGTTCACTGAGGAAAATGAATACCCAGACTTTGGGAAACATTTAATGGGTTGCCAGGATGGGAAGGGGGAAAATACCTAAAGGGTCATAAAGTCACTTTGCCTTTGTGGACTGTTCTTAGTTCAGAGAGCATCCCCAACTTTCTTTTTTGAACCTCCTTGTTATTGCTTTTTGAAATTTTGTTTGCCTCTTCTTGCTAAGACTTGTTGTTTTGTTTTCTATAAAAGGATCCTGATTTGGAAGGAAAGGTCCTGTTAAACTTTGGAAAGGAGGGTTAAAAAAATATCCATAATCCCCTGAATTAACTTCCATTTTTCATTAAACCTTTTAACAATCTCATGATAAGAGGAGCCAAACAATACCTCTCTACCTAGGGAAGAATTCACATTTGATATTCTCTGGTATAGTTTCTGAATGTAATCAAACAAACCTTCTCATTACTGATGCAGTAGCCATAGCTGGTTTTAGGCACCAGCAAACCCTGTAGTCACTGGGGGCCCCCTGTTCCTAGGGGGGCCCCAACCACAACAAGTTATCTTATCTTGATATTTTGCAACATGTCTAACCAACTAACAAAACCTAGTACAGCAATCTTGTATACTTTATAAACCAGGTTGGTAATAACTGTTATTTATATCTTCTTTAAATTTCAAAGATATCTCTGGTTATAGTAACAGTGTTTTATCAAGTAACAGGCTTCACAATTCCATTAAATATTTTACCACTGACATAGTGCCTCTGGCTTAGTTAAACCCTGCTCAGTGGATATTCTCTCCACTACAACCAACAACATAGCCATCTGTAGGTACCTGCAATACCTGTGGCTGAAAGGGGGCCCCTTAATCATTTTTGACTGTGTGAGGCCCCACAAAATCAGCTGATGGTTAGGAAAAATGATTTAATTTCCTGATTATGTTCCTTAACCTGAAAAGAGCTGTGGTATGACCCTGTTAGATAAAATTGATAATGAACATAAGCAAGGTAAGCAATAGAGAGATCAGCAGGCTGGAGTAACTGATTTGAGTGCAAACCTTGTATTTTAAGAACAGGTGATGCTTCCGATCTTCAGGGATGTCTTTTCATTCAGAGAGTTTTATAAATGCTGGTAGAACACCAGATACTACAACTCTCAGCTTCTTTGCAGAAGAATTCAGCACAATACCAAAAATAATACCAGAATGAAGGTTCAAAATCAGGAACACATTTTAAATATTACTCTATGTCACTCAAAAAAGTTAATAAAATTAACATCCTTTACATCAACATGCATTTTTCTGGACTTTAAGTATAAACGTCTGATGCCTGGAAGTATTGACTGTCTGTAATCCTGAATGATCTATTAGCAAATCAAACTTTTTACGAAGGACAGAGCAAAATTATGAGGAAAATCAGGGAAGGTCTGTGAAATCAGAGACAGTGACAGGTATGCATTACGCCTCACCGAGGAAAATAAAAGTAACTCACCCCTGCTGCTGTTTGACAATTGCTAAACAGCATTCACTGATCTGGTATGGCAGTACCAGTGTTGCACATTGTATTGCTATTTGCTGAAATAAGTACAAAATTAGTACTGCTATGGCTTTTGTGAGTGTTTGTAAAAAATATCACCATTTTTTTTTTATCTCTGTATACACTCAGTAATGCCAGGACACATACATTATTCTTCTGGGTATCAGTGAAAATGTAGCTAACAAGTAATTATATTTCAAAAGTAATGCATAAAATGTATCAACAGAACATCCCAATACATCAGTCTTTAAGGAGTCTGGTGGCCCCCACTCAACAGGCTGTATAAATTGATACGGGGCTCCCTTAATCATCCTTGACTGTGTGAAGGTGAAAAATGAGAAAAAAATATTAATTTTCTGATTACTCTCTTTAACCTGAGCAGGGCTGAACTTGTTAGGATAAAACTGATAATGCCCTTTGCTCTCAGCTGCACCCATTCTAAAATCAGCCCAGCTCAGATATATGTGTGCAGAAAGCTACTGTAAG
The DNA here is from genome assembly GCF_019279795.1 of Protopterus annectens. NCBI lineage: Eukaryota > Metazoa > Chordata > Ceratodontiformes > Protopteridae > Protopterus > Protopterus annectens. The sequence continues at coordinate 1,957,026,551 of NC_056731.1, forward strand.
TTATTGGGGGGGGGGGGGGGGTTGCTTCTTTAATCTTCATTAAAGTCAAACCATAGAGGTTTGCAGATGAGGTCATTACAGCTTTTGTTTGGGCTGAGGACAATGTGGTCATTGTTTCTTTAACTTTCCTCACAGACCTCAGAGGTGTATAAAGACGGTTACTATAGTTTGTGTAGGGGTAGTGTACTAGGAGCCAAGCAACAAAGTAGAATACATTACTGTAATCTTTATTTTTTCAATTTCATATCAGGCACGCATGCAAGTAGCTGCCTTTGATGGTCAGGGTTGAGTAGTAAGGAGGCATGCTATGTATATTTATGTCAGCACTCACTTGAATATCATGACTGTGACAATTTGAACCTCTCCTTTCATCTCAGTCTAACACCAGAGGGATGCATAGGCAGTGACTGCCTTGTTTGGGGGGGTTAGGGAGGCAGGCCGTATTCCCAGACTGGATCTCTGTATCCAGACAACAAATGGCTTGTAGTTTGTTGCAAGCTATTTTATCATCTTTGAATATTAAGCCTTGGGCACAACTTATATCTTCTTTGAAAGAAAAAAAGGCTGAAATTCTTTTCTTACTCATGGTTTTTAAGACACCACTGGATTAAAGGGTTGGAAAAATGGTCTAAAATGCATCCCAGAACACCTATAACTGTATGGCTTCTTGGGCCCTGGCTTATTTGAGTTATTTCCTAAATGGTTAGTACTGTGCTGTCTTGGTCAGGAAAGGTGTGCTGAAAGGATGCAAGGAAAATTTAAGATGAACAGCAACACTGAATTTCTTTCCTTAATCATAATTTCTGTACAAGCCATCATTGGATAAAAAGATTATGTAAAAAGAAAAAAAAATGTAAAATGCACATTAGAGCATACAGATAGCATTTCACCTAATGGGCGAGCATAGTGTGGTACATAGGCCTGTTTTACTGAAAGAGCATTGTGGCTATAGGTCAGTCTGTACACACTACACCTAAAAGTTTGCAGAGTGAACTAAAAGGCTGCTTCAGAGGCATTGCAGTGACAGGGTGATACTTTGACGGAAGTGCCTAGGGGGGCCCTGAACTTGACATTTGCTGGGGGCCCCCAAAATGCTAACACCAGCCCTGGCAATAGCAACTTCCTTGGATATAACATCAGCTGAGTCATGCTAACATTTCAGAGAGTGTTTGAATACCTGAGAAACAGAAGCTATGAAAAAATTCAGAGATGATTTAATCTCTGATGTGGAGAGGTTAGCAATTAACTTTCTAATATTTTCAAAAGAATTAAGCAAATATTTTGACACATGAGTCTGACAATTGAGAATTCTGAAGGCTAAAGTAGAAAAAGAATATGATTTTTCCCAAATCTATCATACATTTTTACATGTTTGTCAGAAGGCACCATCTAATAGGGAAATAGTGAATATTTCAATAGCATATATGAGTGACATTGGGAGAGTGAGAGACTTGCTTAATAAGCATTGGTCACTTTTAATGACTGATGATAGAATCAAGAAAGTTGTTGGTGAGCATCCTAGATTCTGTTATAAGAATAGGAAAAGGATGTTTTGCTATCTTAAAGGAAATATTGAACCAGAGGAAGAGAAGACAGGCACACAATCTTGTGGCCAGTGCAACCGATGTAATTATATTAAAACAGATAACATCTTTTTCCATCCGGATACAGGTAAACAATATAAATTACGAGTGAGGACTGACTGTAATAGTAGAAATGTCATCTATTTAGCTCAGTGTAGTTGCTGTTCCCATTTTTATGTGGGGATGACAAATCGCACCCTCTGAGAGAGGATAAGAGAGCACATGAATAGCATTAGGCTACAAGATAATATGAGTGCCTTGTCTAGATAAATTAATCGGACTGATAGTGTGCACCATTTCTTATTTCTTGTCCTAGAACAGGTGGAAATCAGAAGTGGAAAGCGGGACCTAAAAAACAGGACGGAGACAAGTGAACTTAGATGGATACAAAAATTAAGGGCAGACAGAGGTTCTGGTCTAAATGGAAGGGTATCCATCAAACTGATTTTGGATGCTAGGGGAATACCTAGATGAACATTACCTCTAGTTATGGTATTAGTTATGACTGGAAAATTAAAACATTTTTTTATAGAATAGTCCAGTTTATAAGCATTTTTACATGCTGAATTATATGTTGACAACAGGTTGTGTGTTCTCTGTGAGACTGAGTGAGTTTTTGTAGCCTATTTAGACCATATATTAGTGTATAGTTAGTTGTGAGCATATGTGGATCAGTCCTCACTTTTTTATGTACTTCTTCATGTAATTTTTATGAGTGAATACAGTATCTACATGCTCCAATATGTACTATGAATAGATTTTGTATTTTTATGAGTTTTAGCATGATTTAGCATACTTAGGATGAATAAGTATTTTTATTAGTTATGTATTTGATGTATATTTGCTTTCACCATATGTAAGTCTTTATTATTTGTTCTTGTATATATATATATATATATATATATATATATATATATATATATATATATTAGTACAGGTTGATATTTGCATATATATCCCTATTTATATATATTATACCCATGATATTGATGTTTGCATGGGTATTACGTTTTTGATTTGCTAAATAATGACTTCATCATATGTTTCATGCATATGGTTATCTGTTTTTGGTAAATTGTATAATATGACGATGTAAGTGTGTTTCTCACAAATATGGATTAGATATATAGTTATATATTTCTGCTAGTTAGTGCTGATATTCAGTATTTTATTTTAAGATCCATTTTTAGTGTACATATAATGTATTGCTTCTGCTTTATAAGACGTAAGCTTTATAGCACAGTATATGGTAGAGGTTTGAAATGTGCGAGAATATTATGATTAGATTAGAGTTAGTAAAGGAGGATAGATTATATATTTTTACCTACCTTGTACTCTATCGCACTTATATACATGAAAGATGCATTTTCATGTGTTTTATTGAACCACTATTTAGATCAAAGATGTTTTAGCCACATATTTGAGTGTAAATATATAGAACATCTGATTTCTCTTGAAGGGGTTCATAGCACTCTACACCACTTTGCGTTATACATATGATGACGCTGTGTGGTTTTGCAGAGAAAGTACTGAGAACACGCAAGTAATTGAACAAAGTTTGAAACGTATCTTTAGTTTATTGTGCTACGAAGCTATAACGTTTTTGTAGTTAAGGGCATTTGTCCGTTTCTAAACAGTGCTCTCATTGTGACAGTTTATGCTTCATTTTAAATCTTAGATGGGAAGTTTTTTGAATGCTACTTCAATGTATTTGAATGCTTAAATATTACGTTCTATGCATTACATTGGATAGCACAATTATACTGATTGGAAGCACTTGTGGATTTGATGAGAATGTAAGTATCTAAAGTTCTTGTTTTATTGTCATTATTTGTATGGGCTGATGAAGCCACTTGCACAGTGATGAAAGTGTTTGCCAAAATTAAACAATAGCTTTTATTGAATGGCCTGATTTGCACTATATGAGAAAGGGAGCCGTGTTTCATTTCACTATATTTACTTTTCTTGTTTAGAAAAAGAATATGTTTTTTTTCCCAAATCTATCAAAAGCTTTTACATGTTTGTCAGAAGAGATAGAATTAGCACTCACAAGGTATTTGTCAACAGATGGTTTGCAAAAGAAGGAACTGCAGAGTGTGATTTCGGATTAGAAAATATATATTTGTGGGTTTTGGGGACCTTATATAATCTATCAGACTTTATAGGGCAAGCAGTTGTCTGCCAGGCATGTTGCAGGCTATCAAGAAAACATCCTCTAATGCTAGTAGAACATGAGCAACTACTTCAAGATGAGGAAAAATTCAGCTGTAATAAATCATAATATTTTTATTGGAATGCTGGAATTTAACTCTGTTCTCAAAGGAAAGAATATATTTAATTCGGGCTAGAGTTACAGAAGAAGATAATTTTTGGAGGGTCTAAAGAAAAACTTTCTTCAGAATCAGATTTCCCACCCCATCCTATTGTGTGTGAATTAGAGAAATACAAGCCCCATCTAATTCCTGTCCTTCTGACTGAGATTCAGTGTTGGAAAGAAGACAGTGAAGAATCAAAACTTAAATAATTAAAGGCTTGAAATCAGCACTTAGCAAAACCCAGCCAATCTTCCTTGTCTCCTGTGTGAAACAGAAGAAGAAATATGCCTAACATCCTATTTTCATTTTCTAGGAGACCGCCTAGAAAAGGACCAGCTGAAAGATGGGGCTCTTTCCTGAGAATCAGGCACCCTAGGGCAGCTTTGTGGAAAATCATCATCCTCTCACCCCTCTGACACTGACATGAGTTGTTCTCCCTTGCTGAATAAGGACAACCCAAAAGCCACAGAGGACATGCATAATGCCTGCTCCTTAGCATGTTATTGAAGAGTAATACCAGCAAGACTGAGAGAAGACAATTAGTGGTTCAGGGTACCTAATTTGGCTACAGCAGAGTCACTCATTGGTGGCTAAGACAGTGTGGAAGCCAGCTTGATTACCAAGGAATCCCATAAAACATTATTCATCTTGCAGATAGGGGAGGGAAGAACCAAATAGATCAAATATGCTCCATATTCTAGCCAAGAAAAGTACCTGATAAGTAGGTAGAAGAGCCTCGAACACTTGGTGAACAACCTGACAGAAATTTCTATAGTTTTGAGGTAAAGCATTTGGTGACAACTCTCAAAACCACAAGTCAGAGCATACCCTATCTTTATTTTTTTATTTAAATATATTACATTTTACACAAAAAGTTACTCAAAACTTGTTTTCTTCAAACAAGTTAACTAGACCAAAAATTACCTTTTGTGGAGTAAATTTTTTAGTGACAACCACTAAAACCATAATTCCTAGCTTAAAGATAAACTTTTTTACAGAGAGAATAAACTTTTTTTCATGAATTTAGGTAAAGCTGAAGGTTTTCCCCATAAAGTTACTTATCTGCCCAGTCTTGATGAAGACCTAGCTTATCATAAAATACTTGAAGCTGATTGGAAGAATACTCTTCAACAGTAAGAGCGTTCTGGGGGGTTTGTGCCCTAACCACTGACTTTATACAGCTCTCTTCAAGGCTTTCAGCAGTTAGGCTGCATGAAAGGTACCTTAAAGCTTTGGATGCTAACTAGTTGTCATATCCTTGGTAAGATCCAGTGATGAACATCTTGTGTTATCTGGGCCAAAAGTGG
>NC_056731.1:1957032255-1957094755 GCF_019279795.1 Protopterus annectens
CAATACAAATACACTCATTCTGGGCCAGGTTATGATGAAAAGTATTAATCTGATGTTGCCTATTTTTTTCCAGTTTAATATTTGGGTTGTTAGATCTGACCTCACCTCAGTGCCTTCTACCAGATCTATGGATCCAAGACTGTGACTCCTCCTTGCTTACAATTCTCTCCTTCTGTCTGATTTACCTTAGATCTTGTTTGCCATTTGTTCATCCAGATGTGTTTGTGAGAGCTCTTCTGTGACACAATACACAAAAGCCTTTTTTTTTTGCTAGTTTTCATTCTATTGACTCCTCCCTTTAGCTTTTTAGTATTTAGGATAGAGCATTTTCTAATTCAGGGTTGGATTTATAGTATTTTTGTAGTCCTTAAGACTGTGTCCTTCGTGTTTTTTCTAATAAAACTTTCCAGTAGTGTTTACTCATAGTACTATTTTTTTTATTATTAGTGGGATAGTTAGTATACTCACCCTTTTCCCTTTTAACGTGTTTATTGTTCTTTATATAGATATAGTCATACACACATATATATATATATATATATATATATATATATACATATGTGTGTGTATATATATATATATATATATATATATATATATACATATGTGTGTATGTATATATATATATATGTGTTTATGTATATATATATATATATATATATATATATATATACATATATACATAAACACACAGACACACACAAACACACACAAACACACACACACACACACACACACACACACACACACACACACACACACACACACACACACACACACACACACATATAAATATATATTACTTATACTTGTATATACTTAGAGTAGATATTCATTTATATGGATTAATAGCTTGTATTCTAATGTCTGAAAAACCCTCAGTCTTTAAAAAGTGTTCAGGCTGTGGACACAAGATCCCTCTTGAAGACTGTCCCCATCTGTGTTTATTGCTTGGGTACCTCTCATCTTCAATCAAACTATGAAATCTGTGCTGCCTTTGGATCCAGACCTACCCAAGGCAGGAGGGAAAAAAATAATAATCAAAGGCTTGCTTCCTCCACATACAGTTTTCCACCATGTCCTCTGAAGTTAGACCATCATCTTCTTTTCCCAATATTGAAAAGAGAATGGAAAAAATAGAACAAGAAGAATGAGAAAACACTGAGAGAAGAAGGTAGTAAAGAAGACTGAAGGTAAGAAATTAGAATGGCAGAAAAAGCCAGGAAAAGGTCTCTGGATCTGACCAGTTTGTCTCGTCCAGTGCCTAAGACTTCATGGCTGTCAGATCCATCTGCCATCCAGGTCCAAACTCCCTCTCCTAGAGCTACTTTTTCACTGGGCCCAGTGAATCTTTGTTTACATTTGCTGATTATTCTGTCCTGCCTTATTTAAGTGGTACATTTTGGGTTATCTCTGCTTAATATCTGAGCTTTGCTCCAGCTAAGATCTCCCTGAAATCAGCTGGACGTATAAGTGAATTTAAGTACACTTTTATCTGCTCTTTTTCATATAGTTCTGCATTTAATGTATTTATTTGTGTTTCTCACTGAATATTAACTCAACTGAAAGTTGTGACTGTGTCTCTACAGAGTACTTGTTAGAATTTCTGTGTGGCCATTGATAGCAGTGGGGGGTAGTTTCACCTCATCACTGATATTCTGTCTTGCCTTATATAAGTGGTACACTTTGGGTTATCTCTGCTTAATATCTGAGCTTTGCTTCGGCTAAGATCTACTTGAAATCAACTGGACGTATAAGTGAATTTAAGTACACTTTTATCTGCTCTTTTTCATGTAGTTCTGCATTTAATGTATTTATTTGTGTTTCTCACTGAATATTAACTCAACTGAAAGTTGTGACTGTGTCTCTACAGAGTACTTGTTAGAATTTCTGTGTAGCCATTGATAGCAGTGGGTGGTAGTTTCACTTCATCACTGATATTCTGTCCTGCCTTATATAACTGGTACATTGTGGGTTATCTCTGCTTAATATCTGAGCTTTGCTCCAGCTAAGATCTACCTGAAATCCACTGGACATATAAGGGAATTTAAGTACACTTTTATCTACTTTTTTTCATATAGTTCTGCATTTAATTTATTTATTTGTGTTTCTCACTAAATAATAACTCAACTGAAGTTGTGGCTGTCTCTCTACAGAGTACTTGTCTGTGCAGCCATCGATAGCAGTGGGTGGTAGTTTCACTTCATCACTGATATTCTGTCCTGCCTTATATAAGTGGTACATTTTGGGTTATCTATGCTTAATATCTGAGCTTTGCTCCAGCTAAGATCTACCTGAAATCAACTGAACATATAAGTGAATTTAAGTACACTTTTATCTGCTATTTTTCATATAGTTCTGCATTTAATTTATTTATTTTGTGTTTCTCACTGAATATTAGCTCAGCTGAAGTTGTGGCTGCTTCTCTACAGAGTACTTGTTAGAATTTCTGTGTAGCCGTTGATAGCAATGGGGGGTAGTTTCACCTCATCACTGATATTCTGTCCTGCCTTATATAAGTGGTACATTTTGGATTATCTCTGCTTAATAGCTGAGCTTTGCTCTGGCTAAGATCTACTTGAAATCAACTGGATGTATAAGTGAATTTAAGTACACTTTCATCTGCTCTTTTTTATATAGTTCTGCATTTAATTTATTTATTTGTGTTTCTCACTGAATATTAACTCAACTGAAAGTTGTGGCTGTGTCTCTACAGATAGTTCCCCACCCACCCTCCTTGTTCTTGTTCTGGTGTTAATGTTGGTGGATTTGAAATTGCCCACCCCTCTTGTAAATTTGTATTTGGATACTCCTACTGGGCCCATCTCATTTGCTCACTCAACTGAGTGCAGTGAGATCATATTCCGATTTCAGGCACTCCTACTGTGTACAAAGAGAGCATTTGAGAAGGACAACCCCTGTAGCCTCTTAATCCTGCTCTGTTCCTTCCCTCAAAAAATAAAATAAAATAAAATAAATAAATAAATAAAATATATACATATTTTATTCAGCTGCTCTTACTGTAACTATCTTACTTGCTGTTCTGCGTGCTGTTATCTGTTCAGTTGCTCTTACTCTGCACTTATTACTACTTGTTAGTAGCCTTCTAATTTACTGCCTTCTGCACTTGTTTTTTAGTCATTTATTAATTTAATTGCATTTATTTAAACTGTATTTGCTGTAATATTGCTACACACTCAAGTGTGCTAGCCTGCACTTCAATTTGAATTGTATTTACTGCTGTTTTAGCTGCTTTTCTGTAAAAAAAAAAAAAAAAAAAAAAAAAAAAAAAAAATTCTACGCTTGTTTCCTCCCTTTCCTGTAACTAGTCTAGTCCAGATACAAACTTGCTGTATCCAGGACTATTGGTAAGCTTCTGAGCCCCCCCAAGTCTTTCTGTGTTGGAGGGAAGCCTTCTAGTTTATCAGTGAGAGTGGTAAGCACTAGGTAACCTATCTACCATGGGAAGAATGGGTTTTGGCCCAGAAATTGTAGTTCATTGGCCATTTGGGCAGTTTTTCCATCTCTTTCTACTTTCTGGTTTAAAAGCCCAAGTTTGCATTTGGTCCCCACCTTTCCTGTAACTAGTGTAGTCCAGGTACAGATTTGCTGTATCCAGGACTCCTTGTAAGCTTCTGGGCCCCCAAGCCTTTCTGTGTTGGAGGAAAGCCTATTAGTTTATCAGTGGAAGTGGTAAGCACTAGGTAGCCTGTCTACCACAAGAGGAGTGGTTCTTGGCCCAGAAATTGTAGCTTATTGAACATTTGGACAGTTTGTCCATCTCTTTCAACGTTCTGGTTTAAAAGACCACATCTGCGCTTGTTTCCCATCTTTCCTGTAACTAACCTACTGGGAAGCACTAGAAAGTCTTAAACTGATACAAGCCTTCTAGCTTAGAAGAGGACTTTGGAGTGATTAAGTATCAGTTTTCTGTACTTTCTTGCTGTACTTAACCGTTTTCCGCCTAAATGCCAATTTTCCAGCATTTATTGTGATTTAAAAGCTTGTTTTTTTTCACATATTGTACTTATTTGACTGCCTGCACTTTTAAAAAGTCATTTTTTGTTTAAGTAATTTGTTTAACTGTTGTAGGCTGCCTTTTCTGATCATTTGTAGTAGTTTAAAGCTGTTTTAAGTGTATTTTTTACTCTTTTTGCCTTATCTTTTCAAAAAACAAAAAATAAAAATTCTTTGTTTCCCGCCTTTCTAATCTAGTAGAGTCCAGTTTTCAGGCTAGTGCTGAATTCAGGGCTGTGTTACACGTTTCTGAGTTGACCATACCTTACTTAGATAGAAGGAGGTTTCTCTGTTCACCTGTGAGAAAGGGGAGCTTTGAGCAACCTATCTGTTCCTGGAAGAGTAGTTCCAGCCCAGGAGTTAGTAGTTTATTGGCCATTTTGGGCTAATTTCTATCTCTTTCATTTCCCTGCTAAAATAACCACGTTTGCACTGTTTTGTGTGCCGGGCAGAGCCGGTTAAATTATTCCTGGCTCCACTAAGTCTCCTCTTCAGTTTTTCCCTTGAAACTAGTCTAACTCTCAACCTAAGCACTCAAAAATCAACCTACAGCCCAGCACTTGCTCAGACCTAATAGCAAGCACTAATATACCCTGACACTTGATTGCCCAGCAGGGCAAGGCTCTTTATTCACCCCTCACCAACCAAGTGACTAAGCAGCTCACCCTACTATTCAGGCATAACCAAAGGGCAATTTCAGGTGTACTCTCCAGTCCAGCTGGTGAATCTGGGTATCCTGAGGTAATGTTACAACTGCCTCATGTACACAGGCAAATGTCTCTTCCTACCACAAAGCACTAACATATGTGAGAAATGCAATTATACAGCCAAACTGGAGGCTAAGCTATCTCCACCCAAGACTGGAACAAACAGTCAAGAGGAGAAGGTTAACACTTGCACCACACCTCCAGCCATACATAGACCTACTAAACCAGCACTAGCAAAAAATACACATAAATACACAAAATCATACTCGGAGGCTCTAAATAAAAACCTGCAAAAGCATCAGAGACCTCCAGAGCAGACACCCAAACAACCTGCACCTCCCGTCACAAACCAGACAACACATAAAACACAAAATCAGTGTGCCGCACAATCACAGCCCTTAAGGCAAAATAACATACCTAACACACTAGTAATAGGTGACTCTATAGTCAGGCACACTGATGTCCCACTCACTACGCTGGACAAGCAGAAGGTTACTGTTAGCTGCCTGTTGGGAGCCAGAATCCGCCACATAACACAAGTACTCAGGTCACTCCAGAACAAGTACAAATATGACTCTGTCATTGTTCATGTTGGTGTGAATGACCTGAGACGTACCTCCCTGGACTACATGAAAAGAGACATGGAAGAGCTCTCTGATCATGTAGCCCAGGCTGGTATGACTCTGACCCTGAGTAGCATCCTGCCCTCACCAAGAATGATACCTGAGTATAAAGAGAAAATGATCAATTTTAACAAATGACTAAGCTTCTGGTGTCATTCAAAGGGGATCCAGTGTCTGTCAGCCTGAGACGACATGCTCGACAAGCCACATTGCTTCACAAGAGAAGGCTTGCACCTGTCACCCTAGGCTTTCGAATACTGGCCAAGGCTCTTGCTGCCCCCATAGTGCCTTTTTTAGGCAAGGCTCAAAAGTCAAACCCACCTCTGTAAACAACACAATTAACAAAAAACTGAGGGTTATGCTACTCAATGCCAGGAGTTTAAATCTCAAAATGCATGCGCTCGAAGCACTCCTCAGTATGGAGAATGTCGACATCTGTGCAGTAACTGAAACCTAGTTCAAGGCTCCAGAGAGAGCACCCCAGCATTACCGGGCTACAACTCGTACCACACGTTTCGGCCACAGAACACAAAAGGAGGGGATGTATCCATATTCATCAGGGATACCTACACCTCCAGATTAGTGGCGCAGCATGATACCTCTGAGATCATCCATGTGGAACTAACATCAGGCAAATCTGCAATGCAGATTGTGGCCTGCTACAGATCACCCACCATGACCCAGGAACATCACTCCACCTTTCTGGAGACACTGGAAAACATGAAGGTCCTACCGAACACCTGATATTGGGCGATTTCAATCATCCTACCACTAACTGGGAAAACTACTGAGTACAAACTCTCAGGCCCAGTGCTTCCTGGAATTCATCAACTCAAATGCCCTGGATCAGCTGGTAAACTCCCCTACCAGAGGTGAAAACATATTGGACCTGGTCATCACAAACATGGGCGAAAGGTGTTCCACACCGGAGGTCAACCCGCCACTGGTTAGATCAGACCATAAACTAATCACTCTGGATGTCCATACCCCACCACTACCCCCAACTAAGGAAACCACAGTAAAAAACTTTTCTAAAGCAAACTTCACCTTACTTAAGACTGAGGCGTTAAGTTTCACATCCTCCATGCTAAAGGATAACACTGCCCAAGATGCAGAAACCTTTACAAATGCACTCTATGAGCACCTACAAGGATGCATGGATCATATCATCCCTAGAAAAACCAAGACTCACTCCTCTAAGAGAAGGAAACCAGTCTGGTAGGCTCCTGCCATAAACAGGCTATACAACAGAAGGAGGAAACTAGTTCAGAAAAAAAAAGCAAATCCCAAGAAGGAAAGACATCCCTGATCAGTATCAGTAAGAAACTAAGGTCCCTCATAAAATCATCCAAGGCTAACTTCAAAAGAAAAATAGCCAAGGATTCAAAAGATAACCACAAAGCCTTCTTTAGCTATGTTAAGTTAAGTGGCAACTCACAGATATGCACTGAACTAGTGCAAAATAGCACAACATATACTGAACCTACTGATATTGCCAATATTCTGGCAGATAGATTCAGTGCAAACTTCACCCCGCTCTCACCCCAAAAAGGGACCACAACAATACCGGAAAATTGTAGTGTCCCGGAAATCACAGACGCACAGGTGAAAATAGCCCTTTCAAAAGCCAAAAACACAGTGTTAGTGGGGCCAGATGGTGTCCAAGGCTGCGTCTTGCATGAACTACAGAATGAATTAACCCCCGACCTAAACACGCTGTTCAACTTCAGCCTCTCCACAGGCTACATGCCCATAGAATGGCACACAGCAATGGTTATTCCACTCCACAAAGGAGGAGCCACAACTGACCCTGGTAACTATCACCCCATAAGCCTGACTAGCCTGGTCTGCAATGCTATGGAGTGTATCATCATGGAACTATTTAACAAAGACATTGGGAACCTCCAAACACTTGACCTGACCCAGTTCGGCTTTGTTAGGGGCAGATCATGCCTACTAAACCTGGTTGACTTCTTCTAGACAGTCACTAAGGCCATAGATGAGGGAAAGGTTGTTCACACAGCCTACCTTGACCTCGCCAAGGCTTTTGACACCATTCCCCACTCAGTTATTACAGAAAAATTCACCAGCCTGAACATAAACCCCTACGTCATGAGATAGGTTGCCAACTGGCTTACAGACAGAACTCACACGGTAAGCATAGCGGGCTCCAGGTCCGGCTCTAAACCAGTCAGAAGTGGTGTCCTGCAAGGCTCAGTCCTGGGACCCCTACTGTTCGGCATATACTTCTCAGAAGTACAGGCAGACACAGGAGGACTATGGCTAACCAAGTTCGCCGATGACTGCAAACTGGGAGCCATAATTGACTCTCCAGCTAACACAGACATCCTCCAAAAGGGCCTTACTGAGACGGGCACCTGGTGTCAAAGTCATGGCCTCAAGCTAAATGCCAAAAAATGCATAGTCATCCCATTTGGGAAAAAGAAAACACCCACGAATTACCACATAGGTGGCAGCCCCTTAATACAGAAGAGGTAATAAGAGATCTAGGGACCCAGGTAGATAATAACCTCTCTTTTGACAATCATATTGCCAAAGTAGTTAGGAAATCCTTCTATGTGTCCCATCTAATTACTAAAGGGTTTGCATGTAGAAATAAAGAGGTTATAGTGCCCCTCTACTCGTCACTCATCAGACCCATCATAGAGTACAATGCCCCATTTGGGATGTACCTCACAAGACACTTCCAACAGCTGGAGAGACCACAAAAGTGTCTCACCAAGACAATTACTGGCCTCAAACATATGTACTATGCAGTCCGACTGAAAAAACTCTGGCTGTACTCAGTGGCATATCGCTTACTCAAAGGTGATCTCTGCCTGACTTACAAAGCCATGTCCAACTCTGAATTGATGGACATGCTCCACCTAAAGAAATCCAAGTCACTGCGAGCCACACACTCTAGTGAGCTAAACCTCACCACAACAATAAATAGAATATGCTGGAGGGATAGAGTCCTGTCACAGAGACTTCTCATGCTTTAGAACAAAATTCCAAACTACATTAGACGGAGTCGCTCACTAACACTCTTCAAGAGAAGCCTTGACGAGTGGATGGGCAACAGAAAATACACCCCTGGGATCACTTCATTGACTCTGCTTGACAGATGATCAGTTAATTAATCAATGGGGCAGTGATAGCCAACACACTCTGGCTAGGCTTATAAATGCCCTTGGGCAGATAGCCTAGTACCTACCTATGAACCTATGATCCTTCAACATAAGCTACCTTTGAGACCTGCGTCTTTGAGGTCTGGAAGATCCAATAGAAGTCTCAACAAAATGGAGGTCAACTGAATGATGAGAAAAATTTTCAGGGCACAGGTCCAGTTGGGGGTTCTCCTGGTACTGTTCCTCAGAGAAGTGTGGGAATAGGCCCATCAACCCCATCACATTTTGTTCCTGTATCGGTCCACTACTCAGATTCAGTTCCCACTGGTCTGAGCCCTTCTAGCTCACCTCATTCAGATCCGACAAACTTAGAGACTCTGCCTTTGACAACATCACTTACTGTCTTGACTCCAGTGCTATAAGATAAGCCTCAGAGCTGAAGCATTGGGGTCAAGCCACCAATGGTGAAGTGGACACTGAAGTTCTCGGAGCTGTTGCTCTCTGTTGGTGTCTTGGCACTTGACAGTTTGGGTCTGTAGTCCCCCTTGGAACCTATCTTCATTGGAGTTGGGAAACTTCCGGAATCAGTTGACAGAGGAAGTCTTTCCTCAGCTCCAGTGGCAGATTCAGCCTTCCAGGCCATAGAAAGGACCTTGGTTAGCCCAAGAATACAGGTGCATGCACCGAGTTCAGATCTGTCCCAACTTCCTATCGATCTTGTGCTTCATTCCTCTCATTTGAGTTGACAGGGACAATCACAAACCAATAGAATTTGAAACAACTTGACATTCAAGCTCCCGACCTGATTCCGACTTGTCTCTGTCAGAGTCCCAGAGACATAAACTCCTTACCTGAGTTGGTCACTGAGCACATGGATTTGGATGAGGAACGGGATCCTCAAGGCCCCCCCTGAAAGATGTCACATTTGGGGACATTCTAAAATTGATGAATCAGAAGGGGGGAGGATCCACTGAAACCTCTTTTCAGATGAGTCTGTATTCCTTGAAACCTTTGGGTCTGGCTCATCTATGCCCTGTCTGGTCCTCCCTCCTAATGCCTTGATTAACTTCATAGCTCAGAGAGCTTGGAAGGACACTGATGTTACAGAGCTAATCCTCAAAGAAGCCAGATAGAATCCTTGTAGCCCCAAAATACAGGAAACACTGGTCTAAAGGCCCTCCAGTAGATGCCATAGTGGTAGCAGGAGCCACAAAGAAAGAACTATTTCAAGAAAGTTAATTTGTCCATGCTCCTAACAGAGAGTCCAGGGCATTGTACAGAATAGGGAAGAAATGGACTTTCACTTCAGTGACTTTTGCACGTGTTGCAAAGATTACAGTGTTAATTTGATTATTTTCCAAAAGGACTTGATCAAGGAGGTATCAAAGTCTCTTTCAGGTAACTTGCCAAAAAATGTCTGAAAGACATCAGATGCCCATATGTCTACCCTACAATCTACTTCCAGTGTCATCATGTGACTGCTATAAAACATAACAGATGGCACATCAAGAGCATGTGGTACAAGCATTATCATGTGCCACCATGCCTGGATGTGGCTTTGCAACTTAGCAGAAACATTCAAGGCTCTCTTATTAGTGCTCCTTATGATGGTTCCATGCATTTTGTACCCAAAGTAATAGAGACACTTTCCCAGAGTGAGCAGGATGGTAAGACCCTGTCGGCCATAGGAATCCATTTCTCCACAAAGATCCCATTTCAGGAATCAAAGGAGAGATAAGAAAATGTGGTTCAAAAAATATCGGGGTTTTCAACATGACACTCCTGGTGATAGGCCTTCCTGAGGCCGAGGAGGAAGCAATTTAAATGGATGTTATGCAAGAGGAAGGGGAGGACCAGAGAACTAGGGTTTCCATGGTCCTTTCACTGAGAAATCCTACCAGTGTGCCTGAAGGATTAAT
Source organism: Protopterus annectens (assembly GCF_019279795.1). Classification (NCBI taxonomy): domain Eukaryota; kingdom Metazoa; phylum Chordata; order Ceratodontiformes; family Protopteridae; genus Protopterus; species Protopterus annectens. The sequence continues at coordinate 1,957,042,653 of NC_056731.1, forward strand.
TGGCTGCAGCACTCTGGAGGCAGTCATGGGACACTTAACCTTATATCTTCAAGCCTTGCAAATAATCACTTCTGATTCCTGGGTGTTATGGATAATCACCAGAGACTAGTCCATACCCATTTTGTATCCCCCAGATAAAAGATTGAAGATTCCCAATACCCCACTTGATCAGTTGGAATCCTCAATAACAGAAATGTCAGAGTTACTAGTCAGAAGAGTCATCCAACAGGTCCCCCCAGCAACTTAGAATCCAGAATCCATTCCAGGTTCTTTTTAGTTCTGAAGAAAACGGGGGACCTCAGGCCAGTAGTGGATCTCCACCACCTCAATTAATTTGTCAAACAGATGAAATTCCAGATGGTAATAGTACAGTTCATACAACCTCTCTGAGGAAGGACAATTGAATGTGCTCTGTAGATCTCCAGGTTGCCTACTACAACATCAAAATACAAAGGCATTCCAGGAAATTTCTCCATTTCCAGCTGGGAAGCAACCAATACCAATTCAGAGCACTGCCTTTTGGTCTTACTGTAGCCCCCTGTGTGTTCACTAAAATGATGGCAGCGGTGACAGCTCACCTATGACTGAAAGGGACCCAAGTCTTCCCATATCTAGATGAGTGGCTCCTAACTGTTACCTCCAGGGATCTACTGTTACAGCACCAAGCATTTTTGCTCTACCCTGCAGATCAGTTAGGGATAACAATCAATCATACAAAGAGCAAATTGCCCCCACACTACAGAGTTCATCAGATGTCATATCGATCCAGCTGGACGAGTTGCCAAACTCTCACCTGCAGGAGTTCTGTTATGACGACTGGTGGCCTCTCAGGTAGCTCAGAATCCCCATCCACTAGCAAGATTGAGTCTTTCTTTGTTAGGTCTGATGGTCTCTGCCATTACATAAGTATCATTAGCAAGATACCACATGCGAGGGCTGCAGTCCAATGGTATCAGAGCTGTCATTCTCTACACACCAGAATCTATCTCACTCAGATATGCAGAAACCATATAAGATGGTGGATAACTTCTCTATCAGTGGTAGAAGGGAGACCTTTCTGTCCACAAGTTTTCCAGGCCACAGTAACCATGGATGCTTCCTTTCTAGGGTGGGGGCATTTTGAATGGAAGACTGTTCAAGGTACTTGGTCACCTACAGAGGACAAACTTTGTGTCTATGTCTTGGAGATGAGAGCAGTCCTTCAGTATTGTAGGCTTTTCAGGACTTCCTACCCACATGTGATTTCTTTCCAGATGGAAAATATGTCAGTGGTATGGTACATCAACAAACAAGGTGGATCATGTTCACATTCTCCTTTGCTGGGAGGCCATGCAAGTCTGGCAATGGGTGATGTCTTCCTATCATTTTCTGGTAGCAACACACACATTCCTGAGATACTGTATATGCAGGACAGGTTGAAAGGTGCATCCTATTAGATCATGAGTGGTCTCTCAAACAATTAGTGTCAACAGAGATCTTTAGCCGCAGAGTCCAACCTTGCTCCAACCTCTTTGCCCCCTACCTAAACACAAATGCAGCAGTTACTTTGCTCTCATCCCTCCATAGGGACTGTCACCAAGAGAGATGCTGTAGTCCACTTTTGGCTCCCAGGTTTTCTGTATGCCTTCCCACTTATACCTCTCCTGACAAACTTCACACAGATAACCATGAGCTGTAAGACCAAGGTGATCCTCATAGCCCTGTTTTGGCCTGGGCAGATATGGTTCCCCTTTCTTTGGTCTCATTTGCTGCACCCACCTTGGGTGTTGGATCCCATCCCAGATCTGCTGAGTAACCTGTCCTAAATACTTCTAATAGATCTCCAGATCTTAAAGTTACTGCATGAATTCCACAGTTTTAATGCCAAGCTATTCTCTTCAAGCAGTCCACATAATCTCCTCTTCTCAAAAGGAATCAACCAAAAAGATTTAAGAGCAAATGGAAAAGATTTTCTCTTTGGGTGTCTCCAAAAGGACTGGACCATTTTTCATCCACTCTTCCATCGATATTGGATTTTCTTTCAGAACGTTTTGTCAGGGTTCCAGTTATTCCACTATAAAAGTTCAAATGGCTGCCATTTCAAATTTTCTTATAGGCCTCAATGACTCATCCATTACTTTTCTTAGGAAATCTAAAGCTTTCCTTAAAAGAACTTTTTTGTTAAGACTTCCCATTCCAGATCTAGTTACTAAATGGGATATCACATTTTTACTTCAATCATTGACTCAAAAATCTTTTGAGACTGTAGCCTCAGGCAGCTTAAGGTTTCTTTCTTGGAAGACCATTGTCCTGATTGTCATTACCTCTGCTAGATGAGTTATTGGAATTACAAGTGCTCTCATGCAAGCCACCCTTTCTCATCTTTCACGAAGATAGAGTGTCATTAAGAACAAACCCTTCCTTTCTCCCAAAGGTTTCATCTGAAATAAATTTGAATTAACACATTGACTTACCTGTTTTTTTCTGAATTACTTGACCAAGGATGAACACATACTTCATACATTAGCTGTTCACAGACAGCTCAGGTTCTACTTACACCACACAAACAATACTAGAAAGTCAGATAAGCTATTTGTCTCCTTTTCCAAAATGAAACTAGAACAGCATGTATCAAAAATCGCACTTTCTAAGTGTCTAGCAGACTGCATTTCTTTTGTATATAAAACTTGAGGATTGACATTGCTTTCAAAACCTAAAGCTCACTCCACTACAGCAGTGGATACCTCTACAGCATTCACAAAAACAGTCCTTATTAGTGACGTGTGCAACAGCAGCTTGGCCGATAGTTCACACTTTATTATAAGTTGGATGTGCATTATAGGTCTCATGTATCCTTTGACTCTGCCATTCTCAAAAATGTTCTTCCTTGAGTCCACCCAGGTTCTTTTAGGCAGCTTGGGAATCTGTCCCAAATGTTGAATCAGATGAAAATAGACAACATTGGATATGGTAGTCCCATAACATTAGAGCTGTGTTGTCTCATTTTTACCTGGTTCAACATCTCTCCCTCTTTCCCTCTTTCAAATTGGTAGTTGCATGTCCTGGGGCTCAGACAAACTTTGACTAAAACCTCATCTGTTTGTTCCACATCAACTTTCTTAAGCATGGTATGCTTTTGGATTTTTCTTCCATTCCATAATAGTAGGTCTGTATAATTAGAATAGTCAACAAACTTGATCTGACGTGAATCAGACAGAAGGAGAGAATAGTGGGTAGGTGAGAAGTCAAAGTCTCAGATCCAAAGCTCTAGTAGAAGGTACCAAGGCTGGATCTTATTGGAACTGACAACTCATACATTGAACCAGATGAAAATGCGACAGCATGGATCTAACATGGTAAGTACATTACTTTCATTTGTATCACATATCTATAATGTACAAAAAAAAAAAGGAAAGTAAATCATGTGGGAAGAAATAGCCAGGGAATTGTTATGGCTAGGCTTGTATAGGCCCTAGGGCTGATAGCCTAGTACCAACCTATGAACCTATCAACCTATGAAATAAAACCACAGTTTCTCACTTACAGACCACCCCATTTGGTTCACCAGACATTCCTGACCTGTGTGCTGAGTTGTCCAGTTAAACGCTTTTCCACAATATTATGTGGACACTACCAGTGATAGTTATATAAAAAATACAAATCTACATAAATATATTTACTGCTAAAAAACATAAGCATCTGGAATTGACAGCAGATGGACACCAGGCACCAGTGAGACATGGCATTATGTAAGTTTTCATTTGATACTATGAAGTAGAACATAAACTCCTTCTGGATCATATTATTAACAAAAATACTATTACAGCACATATTCAAGACTTCCAAGATGGCTACACACTGCTCTACAGCATAACCTCAGCTCTCCCAGTGTTAAAACAGAAACTGAGAAAAAGGAGTGCCACAGAATTTTTTTTGGTAAAATTCAGTTACTGGCTAGTAAATACACTGCCTGAATGACAGCAAAGAAGAAATTTGGAAAACCTGAAAGAAAATCAACCAGAAAAGGTGAAGAAAAACACTGTATGGGAAGGATTCTGCAGGTGTTCAGCAAAAATCAGTTTAAACTTCAGCTTTGGTTCAAGAGATGGATTCCAGTAATTTAGTGGAAAAATAAATCAAATGTACTGAGAGCAGATTAAAATGAATGAAACATTGAAGGAATATATCAATTCAGAAAACAAAAGACAGTAAAAGAATAGAAAAAGCTTTCACTAGCTATTCAGATGAACTGATAAAACTGCAAACATCAGAGGCTGACATGAAGAAAAAATTAGTTGAATATGAAGTTTATCAAGAAGAACTGTTTGCACACAGAGAAAACATGAAATATTCTGTTGTGTCAGAGAAACTGAAATGAAGACACTATATTAATTTTATGAAAATACAAATAAACAACAGGACTGGTGCTCCACAACAGAGTTTGTCAGTTGAAAAGGTACATCAAGTGTATGCTTCAAACCTGGCCATAGGAAAGAATCCAAGATGCATATTAGTAAAGATGCAATCATGCCAGCAGAAAGAGTTGATCCTGACAAAACTGTGGAAGAAGGGCAAAGTATTAAAAATTTGAGACAGCAAAGTATTTGTAGAACCTGATTATTCTCTGTACACCAGGCAGAAGAGAAGGAAATTTATCCTAGCAATTAGGGAATATCAAAAAGCAGGTGTAATATTCAAGCTGCTGTATCCTGCTGTCTTCAAAGTGTTTTTTCCTGGAGGATCAAAGTAATTTTTGATGCAAAACAGGCAAAGGAGGAAATAAAAAAAAAGTTTATACAACAAAAAGTGAGTCAGCAAGCAGAAGGGGAGTCTGCTTCTCATTATTCTAATGGTATGACAGTAAGGTTCATTGAGAGATTTTGCCAGTGAAACCTTTTCCAGTGTTCCAAAGGAAAATACTTATGAGACAGAAAAAAGAGAGGAGGCAACTAGAAGAGTCAGCAGTACCTTAGACTTGAACCAGAATCTGGTGCTAGGAGATGAAGGTGAACAGGGAGAAGACCAGCAACTCTGAAATTTGTGAATAAATTGAAGACTATAAAGCATCTTATCACATTTGTGAAATATGTTTTTTGCAAAAAAAAGTGGTTGAAAAACAGCAGACATTTGTTGACTTTGTTATACATGTGGGTGGACTGTAAAGCATATATCCTACTTTATAACATTAATGTTTAGAAGAGCATTAAAGGGCAAAACTAACTATAAGTAAAACATTTTTTTTCTTATTAGCATTTGTATAGAACAGTTCATGATATAAAAAGCATGTTATATACAGTAAAACAGTATTGCATGGTATGTAGTCAGGGGTATGTTAAAGGTGGGGGAGTCTTTTCAGTGACTGTTGTATGTGTTAAATATATTAAAGTAAACAAGTATTTTTTTTCAAATTGTAAGAAATATAGGTTTTATAGTACAACAAGGGAAAATTTTATGTTAATATGTTGTGAATTTAGTCTGCTGGGGTGGGTTGTAAAAGTGGGCTGATTATATTATATGTAGAATTATGATTTTTTTTTCATTTTATTCTCTCATTTTATTTTACAAGAATGAATGTCTACATTACTAACTTTGGCTTAAGATGTAATCAGGTGTGTTTATAAGCATGTAGACTTTAAAAATAAGGCAAAATGATAAAACCCATAAAAATGCTACTTTCTGTAATTGCAAAAATATTAGCTTTTTAGTTTTCCACTGACAAATATTCATTGGAGTCCATGTATCTATGGATGAGGGCAGTTATGCATTCTTTTCTGAGAAAGATTTACAAAACTCATCGCTGAGTACATTTCCATGGAGAAAAGCTGTCTGTAGATGCAAGCAGTTAATCTTAAGAATTCTAAGTATTCTTTACTGAGGTAAATGCAAGGTACAATGGCAAGTAGGTCAGTGAAAAAAATAAGTTTGAAACTATGGGAAGTGAATAAGAGGTAATGTCCTCCCTAGCAGCCTTAATACTTTAATGCAATTAATTAGTACAACTTAGTTTTATTTAAAGAAAGCCAGTGTCCATTTTCTTAGGGCTAAAAGTTAATGTTTTTGAAAGCATTCAAGCTGTTGCTCACATCTGGGAGTAGGGAAGAGAGATATTAAAAGAACAGACAGCAATCAGTGTAAGTGGGAGTACAGGCTGTAGAATGCTCTTCAGCATGGGTGACCTTAATTTTAGCTTAAATAATACCTGTTGGTGCAGCCATCAGTTTGGTGCAATTGTTCTCTTCTGAGGGTAAACTTCATGTTTTAAAAATGTAAATTGTTTTGTATTTGTTCTACGTTAATAGGGGATAAAGGTGTTTTGGATTTAGTTTTTTTTTTTGAGGGTTTTCATTAAAACAAAAACTCTTAAAAATATAACATAGGTTCAAATGGAGATGAGAAAAAACAACTGTACAAAAGATCAGCCTGACAAACATTATTATATAACAGTCATGTATAACAGGTGGCAACAATAACTTTTTATCATGATGGCTGTGCTGTACATATTATCTTGGAATGTGAATGGCCTTACAGCTATAGATAAAAAGGAAAGAGTATTGAATTATAATAAGAAATGCAGAGAGCAAATAGCAATGCTGCAGGACACTCATTTGAAAAGAAATGAGCATATAAATTTGGCAAAGAAAGGATTTTAAAATGAATATTCAGAAGGATATCAGGGACATAAATTACTAGAGAGGCTCCCATAATGATTGATGAGGAAAAAAACACAAAAATGGTAGCTTTGTGGTAGTATGGGACTACTGATAAGGGAAGAGGATTACAATTTCATGTATTTGTATTCCTGCAAAAACTGCTGTTCTGGAGCTTAAGAAATTTTTGAGAGGAATAATCTGCTTTTGGGTGGGAATATTATTTATAGGTAATGACTGGAATTTGATTTGCAATAGTAAGGATGTATTGGGGGGACCTAGAAAGGCCAAAATAACAAAAGAGGGTAGATTTCTGAAGACATTTATGAAAATATTTGGTATGGAAGATGTGAGTTCAGTAGTAGAAACTTATTCCCCAAGGTACAATAAATGGGCTATTATAAGCAAAATAACCAAAGATCCTATAGAGGATTTAGAGATATTCTGAAAATTTTATGAAAATTTGTATAAAGTAGAAAATTGTGGAAATCAAGAAAGAGTACAAATGGAAATATTTACTGAAGACTTAATTAAGCCAAGGCTAGATGTGGAAAAAGTTCAACAACTAACAGTTAAGAGGTGATGAGATAAAAGCAGTGATGCATAATCAATCTTCAGGAACATGCCCAGAAACAGATGGTGTTCTTGCAGAAGTTTGGAAATTAGGAGGGAAGAAAGTGATAAAGATCTAGAAGATATTAACATATTTTAAAATGACTAGAAGCACCATCATTGTGGAAGAAAGCTGTGGTGCTATGTTATCTAAAGATAAGCAAAGACCCTTCAGACCCAGCTTCACATAGACCCACTTTAATTTTAAACCATGATTATAAAGTGTTTATGTCTACATTAGCTAAAAGAATGGTAAAGGTGTTGCCAAAATTGATAGATATGGATCAGTGTGGTTGTATGGAGGGAAGGCAACCATTTGACAACATTAATAGAACTATGATGATCCAGAAAGAAGCAGAATATAATAAAATGCCATGGTTGTTGGTGGGTCTTGATGTAGCAAAACCATTTGAGAGAGTAAACTGGGATTTAATGGGTAGGACATTGGAAGAATTTGCATTTCCTGATACAATAATAAGGTCAATTAGAAGGATACATGAAGGATCTGAGGAAAGAATTAAAGTGAGAGGGTTCCTCTCAGATATGCTATGTTTGAACAGAGGAAACAGGCAGGGATGCCCTCTTTCCCTTTGTTATTTGCTTTATATTTAGAGCCATTGGCAACAAAAATAAGCGGCTCAGAAATGCAAGGATATAATTTATATGGTACCCATGAAAAGTTGGATTTATTTGCAGATGATATCATTTTGTAGGTGATAAATATAGAAAAGGACATGTCAGTGCTGTGTATTATTTTGAGACAGTTTCAAGTCTTTTTGGGATATAACATCAATGAAGATAAAACAAAGGCTATAGCCGTAAAAATTGTGCCCGCACATAAATTGGTTCAGAAATACCCATATTTATGGAGACATGATAAGATGAAGTAATTAAGACTTTGGATTAAAAAGGCTTCAGTTATGGTAGTTAAGGATATGTGGGAAGAGATTAAACAAAAGATAATACAAAAATTGAGTTTACCTGATTTGAAGGATATTTTTGAACTACACAGTTAAAACTCATATACATAACACCAATAGAAGGTTATAATTCAAAGTGGAAAAGGATGATGAAGCAAGAGAGAAGATTGAGAAATTGAGAGAAAGTGGGATTTTGCATGCAGATCCTTAAAAAGAATAATAACAGCCATACAGGACATAAAGGGTCTAAATGGAGGGTCTATATTAGTTCATCGACAGCTTAGGGTGTTGAATTTGTAATGATCGACACCTAAGCGTCGATCTTGCAAAATCGCAAATGGCCATTTAAGCGAATTCTTTCCTTGGGAAAGAATTCAGTAGGCTGCCCGCAAACAAAATTAACTTTACAACCTAAATAAACTGGGGGGCTTCAACCCCCACACCCCCTAACAAAATATACCAACTCTGAGATCACTCCACATTGCCGAAAGGGCAAATCCCCGATAACGGCCAAGCGACTTCTTTCCCGAGGAAAGAAGTCGCTTAAATGACCATTTCAGATTTTGCAAGTTCGACACTTAGGTGTCGATCATTACAGATTTGACAACCTAAGCCGTCGAACTAATATAGACCCCCAAATGGAGAGATGAAAAGTCAGCAAGCAAAGCAGAGTAGTAGTGCTGAAATTGAATTCATCCTCAAGTCTTGGTGAGTACTTTCACGAGGTGGACCCTGCTTTCACAAAATCTCACCAAGGTGACACTGATATATAGACTGTATTTATATAGCATATATCATGGACAGAAGTAGGTCAAAAACTAAAAAAGATATCTGGGTGCACAAGACTCAGGATAAAAAAAGTGCACAATCCTGGTAAGCATACTGGTGCCAGAACTGGAAAAGATAACAGTGTAGAATCCTCAAAATATGGAAACATTCCAACAATGGGGCCAGGTCAGGCCCAGGGAAAGATGGTCCGCCCTGTTGTAGAAGCAAGTGTCAGTCCACAAAAATCACAAAACTGATAGGCCAAAGAAGAGCCATAAAGACGATAAAGTGGACTATTGAGGATAAAAAAGAAATTATGTATTGTTGCTATTATCCAAAAATCTCAGAATTTCCAGACACAATTTATACAAAATGATTAAGAGAGAAATTAGAGGAAAGAAAAATACTTCCGCAAGAAAAACTGTCAGAAGCTTCAAATGACAATTTGTGTTCATTAATACAACAGATTTGTGAGAAATGGTAAATAGATCAAGAAATCTTGATCTGTTTGAAAAAAGAAGCATCTGTGGAGGTGAGAAAATATAAACAACAAACCCAAGAGATATTTGAAAAGTATAAAAAAGAAATATGGACATGGGAAAGAAAGTGAGAGAGAGAGAGATTTGATATGGTGCAATATTTATGCAAAGGAGAAAGCCAAATTAATCAATGTAAAGAAGGCAACCCCAAAGATATTTGAAGAGAAATACAGGCGAAGACATGCGGATACGGAAACTTTCACAATAGAAAAAATAATATCACAATGATGGAACATAGAAAAGAAGATCAGTAAAGTAGAAGTTAAAAAATAGAAGCTGAAGTTCTGGAGTGCCTGCAAAGTGAAGGATTTGATATAGAAGGTCTAACACAGGTTACATCACAGGAGGATGGAGTGAGTCCCCAAAGCAGGGAGAAACAGAAAAGATCGGGAAACATCTGAAGAAGAAATATGGACATGGGAAGGAAAAAGAGATTTAATATGGTGTAATATTTATGCAAAGGAGAAAGCAAAACTAACCAATACAAAAAGAGCAGCACCAAAGATATTTGAAGAGAAATACAGACAAAGGAATCCAGACATGGAAAATTTTACAATATCAAAAATAAAAAGACAAAGAGAAAACATAGAAAAGATTAGTAATGGAGAAGTTAAAGAAATAGAAACTGAGGTTATGGAGTACCTACAAAGTGAAGGATTTAGTGTAGAAAATCTAATTCAGAAATCACCACAACAGGATAGAATAATGGATATCCAAATTAAGGGGAAACCAGTGAAACAGGAAGCAATTGGTCAGGTGCCATATGAAGATAATTTGGAGCCTTCCACAGGAAACCAGTATAAATGACAACTTGAAGCTAGATAGCAAGGTAAGGAACAGGAAACTGTGGAAACTCTGATGCAGTCAATGTTGAGGAGTGATAGGCCAGTGAGTTCCCATATGATAGAGCAATGGATGGCCCAGGATGAAATTGATGAGACTGTGTCACAGGAAGATGCTATAGAACCTTCTGTAGAATGCCCACAGGAATTGGAAAACAAGGGATGTGCCCTCAGTTTGGAAGAAAATGAGCTAAGAGAAGAATTGTTTGCTTTAATAGACATGGACAGATATATCAAGATCAATGAAAGAAATAGACTGCAGAAGGTTAATAAAACCACAAAAGTCAGAAGTCTGATAAAACAAATGAACACAGTAATTAGGACTGTTCATAGAGAGCCATGCGATATAACAGAAGTAAACAGGATATATTACTGTGCAGCTAAATTAATAACTGATAAAGTTCTACCATAAGAACACAGGGTAGTGAGGGAAAGGAAGAGGAGAAATCAAATGCCATCATGGAAATATCGAATAGAGAAAATTATAAAACAATTAAGACAAGAAGTGTCACTGTTAGAAGACCGTAGAAGAGGGAATAGATCAACAAAAATACTAAGAAAGATAGATGTGATAAAAGCAATGTGCAATACTAGAAAAGACCAGGATTTATCATGCAGTATTGCAAATAACCAACTAAAAATTTCAGCACAGGCCAAACAACTTAGAAGGTACAAAGATAAATATAAATGAAAAGTGCAAAATAAGCAATTTATTGATGACCTGAAAAGGTTTTATAGAGAACTGGGAAATAAGGTAAAAGGAATTGAAAGACCGCTAAAAAAGAAGAAATAGATACATTTTGGAGAAGTATCTATGAAGATCCTGTGGAACATAACAAAGATGCTAAATGGATAGAAGAAGTAAAATAAAGAATAAAAAGTTAAAGGTACAGGATATGAAATGGGATGAAGTAACAGCTAGAGAGATTGAAACGAAGATAAGAAAAGCCTCTAATTGGAAAACCCCAGGCCAGATGCAGTACCTAACTTCTGGTTAAAAGTATTAACATCTTTGCATGAAGATTTAGCCATGAGTAAGAACTATTTATATGCTCACCTAGAACAGACACCATCCTGGCTAACAACAGGAAAAACAATGCTCCTATTTAAGAGTGTTCCTGCAAACTACCCTAACAATTATAGACCAATAACTTGTCTTCTGACGACATATAAACTATACATGGGAATTTATGCTGACAGAGTTTATAGTCATTTAGAAGAAAACTCAATTACGGCAGTAGAGCAAAAGGGCAATAAAAGAAAGTCATATGGAACAAAGGATCATTTGTTGTTAAATAAAGTCATAGTGGAGAACTGCAAAAAGGGGAAGAATCTAAGTATGGCATGGATTGACTACAAAAAAGCATTTGATAGTATCCTTCATTCATGGATAAAAGAGTGCTTAAAAATGTATAAGATACAACCCACACTGATCGACTACATTACAGTGACCATGAAACAGTGGCAGACCACTTTGCAATTAAGCCTTGATAAAGGACAGATTGTTATCCCAGGGATAAAAATTCAAAGGGGGAGAGTCCAGGGTGACTCTCTGTCACCGTTACTATTCTGTCTTGCCCTTAATCCATTAAGCTGTTTACTCAACAGCTTAGGCCATGGCTATAATCTGGCTGCTAGAAAACAACAAAGTGTAAAGACTTCTCACCTTCTCTTTGTCAATGATTTAAAACTGTATAGCTCGTCAGATGAGGAACTGAAAGCACAACTGCAAGTTGTCAAAACTTTTTCAGATGATATAAGGATGTCATTTGGACTTGATAAATGTGCAAAAGCAGCCTTTAAGCAGGAAAACTGCAACACCAGGATAACAACAGTTTGGGACAAGAATGTGATGTGATGCCCATGCCCTGGCCCAGCAATCAGGAAGCCTCAATCCTCACCACTAACACCAGAGGGGGCATCTCATATGCTGTGCAGTGCTGAGTTAGATGTCCAAGATCAAAATGCTTACAGTCTCTCTCTGAGCAATAGTTTTTAAAATCATTAACAAACATTTCTGCTGGGACCTCCCAGATTACATCATTCTCATTTAGTTCCCATTACATCATTTCCTTGACACTTAGCCTAGAGTTCCCAGGCGAACAGCCTACATTATTTAGCGAGCTAACACCTGCCCAGGAAGCTACAACAATAAAAGACATTTCACATGTACACTCTAGTAATTATTCCTTAAGTTAAAACAATAGAAAGAATGTGCTAGTCCAGACAGAATGACTCCAAGCTCTGGAGGTCAAAAGGACATACAAGACATAATTTTAATTTCAAAGAAAAAATGTGAAATGCTTGACTTAGTTTTCCTTACAGCAGAGGGCAATGTTGCCATATTGTTGAAACAGAATTTCTTTACATTTAAGACAACAAGCCTGTAGTTTACGTTTGTATTTACAAATGCCAGAATTATGTATCAAATTCAATTTGACTAGGATGGCAGGCTTCACCCTTCTCTACTAGTCTTCACATGTGATATAAAAGAACTGGAGCAATAAAGAGTACATAAATATTTGGGAACTGATGCAGAATCAAGAATAAAACACGAACAAATATCAATAAAACTTAGTAAGGAATACTTCAGAAAACTTAAATTAATCCTGAAAACAGCACTGACATCTAGGAACAAATTCCAAGCTATAAAGCAATTTGCTATTCCTGTCCTAACTTACAGTTTTGGAGTGATTGACTGGCCCCAAAATGTGTTGGACAACTTAGATAGGAAAACAAGAAGGATGCTTCATGCTCACCAAATGATTTATAAAAATCAGTGCATACCAAGATTATATATTCCCCATTCTGAAGGAGGGATAGGCCTCCTTGAAATTGATTATATGTATAAATCTGCAATCATGGGACTCCATGCATATCTGCTGACCTCACAAGACCCAAATGTACTGAAAGTTTTGAAACATGAGGAGAATAAATCTAAGATGACTTCTCTGCTTAATCTAGCAGAAGGTTATTGGCATCAAGCGGGAATGGAAATCAAACCAAAAGTAGATAATAAGCAGGCAGCAACTGAATGTGCCAACAAGCAAAAGAAAGAATATAAGGTGAATGATCAGATGAGAATGCAAGAAATGTGGAAAAAGCATAAATATAGTTGCAAGTACAGAAAACTTCTGGAAGAACCTCATGTTGATCAGGAACGAACACAGGAGTGGTTAAGGAGAGGTGAATTCAAACCAACAGATGAAAGGTTAATATTGGTGGCCCAAGATAGTGGGCTGCATACACATTGGTTTGTAAAGTCCATTGAACATGTGGGAGAAACAGACATCTGCAGGTTTTGTAAAACCGAATTGGAAACAGTTGCACACTTCGTTGCTGGTTGCGACATACTAATGGCAAAAGGACTATATACTGAAAGGTATAATAGTGTGATGAGACTGTTGCACTGGGGATTGTGCAAACATTATGGTACTGAAGTGAACGAAAAACACTGGAAACATGAGCCACAAAGCATCATAGAAAATTAAGAAGTCTACATCACATGGGATCATCCATTACCAACAGTTCAAAAGATTGATGCTAGAAAACTAGATGTAGTGGTCCAAGAAAAGAAGACAAGAGTAGCATTGATAATTGAAATTGCCACATCCAGTAACTACAGTGTCTTGCATACGAAGACACAAAGTCATAAAATATCAGGATCTGCAGGCAGAAATGAGAGCAATGTGGAAGAAAGATACCCAGACAGTTCCAACTATAGTAGGAGCAACGGGTCTTATAAAAAAAAAAATTACAGTCATATTTAGATATGTTACCAATACATGTAACTCCATACGAACTGCGGAAGGAGTCATTACTGGGCACATTACGTGTGCTGCAAAGGGCACTACTGGCTGACATCAAAAATTGAAACAATACTAATTTCATGAACTTTAATCGTACTTTGACTTAGGAATGGGGTCCATTCCCATCATGGTATTAGAAACCCAAAAGACTTGGAAAAATGAAATAAGATATTATATTCATAAAGTAGCAGAAAGTATGCTAAGAACTAAGCCAATATGTGAACAGAGAAAGGAGGTTTTACCAATAGGGATGACTGCAAGTAGGGTTACAGAAAATAAGCAAGAGGGGCTGGAATTTATTGGAGAAACCAGGCAAAGGACGCAAGATATTGGGAGCAAATAACTCAAGGAGGAAAGGTAATAGAGTTAGATGAGGCCAAGAAGACATTTGGATTGGAGGCTAGAAACTGCCTTCCCTACCAGGGCTTGATCTCAGAGTACCAAATGAAAGGAACAGGGGAATTTTAAGTGAAAGACCTGTGATAGAGTTTGTAGTTAAAGCTACAACAGATGTAGCTGTTAAAAAAGGGATAATTAGTAGGTCATATAAAATATTGCATGATAACTATAAGAATCAGTCAGAGGAGGTTAGAAATGATTAGGAAGAGAGACTGGAAAAGCAATCCAGAAGTAAACAATTGGAATACATAAGTATGGCTCCCAAGTGTGCAACCAGTTCCAGAACATTTAGGATCTTTGCTAGGAAGTGTTTGCATAGGCATTTTTGTACCCTGAGCAGACATAAAAAAATTTTCTTAAGGTAGATAGCAAATGCTTGAGGTGTGAAGGAGAAGAAAGAGGTAACTGGGAACATACATTTTGGGACTATAATGAGTTGGCATATTTTAAGAATTCCCTGCAGAGTACTGTCAGAAATATTGGGTAAGCAAATGGTTGTGGGTAAGGAAATGATTCCTTTAAGCTGGAATACTGGATCTGAATTGCCTAGACATGGTAAGGCCTTACTGAGTTTAACTATGTTGGCTGCCAAAAAGTAATGACTAGAAAATGGAAATCAAAGTTTACACCAACAGTATTTTAGGTATGGAATATTATAAAAGAGATAAAAGAACTGGAAGAGGGATCTCTAGAAAAGTAAGGACCAAATTTCATAGAAGTAAATGGAAATTCTGGGAATGACATGTAGAATAATGTTCAGGAGGAGGAAGAGTGAAGTTTAATGGAAGGCTGGAATTCAGTATTTTTTGCAATGTTGGACTGATGATAGCAGAAAAGAAAATGTATGTGATGTCTGTTGTAATTAAATGGAAACATTTTAAAATGGTTTGTTTTCTTTTCTGTTAATGTATGTTTGCCCAAGTCTTAAGTGATAATTTAATAAAGGTGTTTAAAAAATGCAGCACATATTCATAACTGGCAAGTAATAAAAAAACACTTTCTCACTTATTGTCCACCCCATTTGGGTCAACAGGCATCCCTCTCCCATGCGCTAACTTGTTTCCACAATGATATTGTATGGATAACAGCCAAGATATTTACATATATATATATATATATATATATATATATATATATATATATATATATATATATATATATATATATGTGTGTAAATATGCATAAATATATTCACTGCTAAACAAGTATAAATATCAAAAATGTGGTAACAATTAGATAACATGTATACATGAAAAGTTTTCCAGTCTTCTTGTAAGCTTCATTTTGATACTTTGAGGTACCACTTAAACCCCCCTTTCAGGAAGTTATTAGCAGAAATATTAGTATTATATTAATTTATAATCTGGCATTTTTCACTTATTGACCAAACAGTAGAAATTCATGCCAGTGTGCTAACATATTCTGCAACATGTTTTTATGTAAGGGAATTTCAGTGTATGATGGAGAATATTAATACCCCAGGGAGATTATTAAAGTTCAATATTCATAAATTCTGCAAAATTGTCACAGTGATTACTCAGATTAGCAGATACTCACACATACTTCAGATATTTCAAACTCATTCCTAATCAAGCATCCATGTCAATTCAAAATGGCAGATATTATGTAGTATAACATTTCATGTATGTGTAATACTGGAATACGCCATTAAAATATCAGATGAGTTTAACAGTCATTTTATAGAAAGTATAGTTAAATTAATCAATGATCCTAGTAAGCCCATAAATCCTAACTCCACAAATAATCTCATCTCCTTCTCAAACATCCCCCAAACACTCCACATTTTCTTCCATTCTCCCCCAAGATACTTCTACAACTGACTTTCAGCTTCCTTTCCTCTCTCTACAACCAGTACCCACAAACTATATACATAAACTACTACTCAGATTAAAACCTTGTTCTCCTTCCACTGACAACCTCCCTTCTGAATACTTGAAACTTGCTGCTAGATCCTACTTGGGCCTACTTGACTCAGTCAAGGTACCCTCTAACACTCTGATCCTTGGTGATTTCAACTATCCCACCATAGACTGGGTGAGCTATTCCTACACGAATGAACTCACCCAACGATTCCTTGACTTTATCAGGTCTAACATACTAGACCAGCTCTTCTCATCCCCCACAAGGGGAGATAACATTCTGGATTTGATTCTCAACAATGTGAGTGACCAGTGCACCACTCCCATAGTATGTTCTTCCCTGGTGAAATCAGATCATCTGTCTGTCTCATTCGAAGTTTCTATCCCACTCAACCCCACCAGACGTAACCAGGCTAAAAAACTTCTCAAAAGCTGACTACAACCTCCTGATAGAGGGTATCAGTAACTTCAAACCACCGCACCCCTCAGAGAATGCAGACAACTATGCTGAATATACAGCAATGCAGTATACAAGCACCTGTACAACTATATGGACTCAGCCATACCCAACAGAACTACAGAACTAAAACCTGTTCCTCAAGGAAACACAAACCTGTCTGGTGGACATCCTCTATCAACAGGCTTTACAACAAAAGGAAGAAACTGTTGTCCAAGGGTAAAAAGGAACCAATTCCAAATTGGAAAAACTTCCTCCTCAGCCTCAACAAGCAAATTAGATCACTAGTGAAAACCTCCAAAGCCAATTATTAATTGAAACTAGACTCCAAAACAAAGGGAACCCACAAAGCCTTCTTCAGTTACATCAGGAACCTCCATGGCAAAGCCCAGATTTGTTCCAAATTAGTACTTAATGGTACCACTTACACTTATCCTGTTGACTTAGCCAACCTGCTAGCAGATAGGTTTAGTGCAAACTTCACCCCTCTATCCCCCTAAAAGCCCATTCGACATCCCCAATACTGTCCTGCACCTCACATATCCATAGATCAAGTGTTAAAGGTCCTACCCAAGGCAAAGAATACAGTTTCCATGGGACCTGATAGTATTCCAGGCCATATTCTGCACCATCTCCAGCAAGAACTAGCTTCACCATTGAGCACCCTATTCAACCACAGTCTAAGTACAGGCTTCATTCCAGCAGAGTGGAGAACTGCCATTTTCATTCCCTTGCACAATGGTGGTGCCACTACTGACCCTGGAAACTATCGCCCCATTAGCTTGACAAGTCTGATCTGTAAAGCCATGGAGCTTATTATTATGGATCTCATAAACAAGGACATAGCCAATCTCCAAGTACTTGACCCCAACCAGTTCGGATTCATCAAGAGCAGATCTTGTCTGTTGAACCTGGTTGACTTCTTTGAGACTGTCACCAAGGCCCTGGATGAGGGAAAGTCAGTACATACAGCTTACCTTGACTTGCCAAGGCCTTTGACACAATCCCTCACTCGGGCATCATTGAAAAGCTAACACAACTTGGCATAAATCCCTATCTCATCAGGTGGGTGGCCAACTGGCTCACCGACAGAACCCTCAAGGTCAAAATAGGTGCCTCCACCTCTGACAGCAGACCTGTCACTAGTGGTTCCCCAGGGATCTGTCTTGGGACCCCTACTCTTTGGCATCTACTTCTCAGAGGGTCACGCACAGACAAAAGGCCTGTGGCTGACCAAGTTTGCAGAAAACTGCAAGTTGGATGCTGTCATTGACTCCCCAAATGATGTTAACATACTGCAAGAGGGTCTCACAGTAACAAATGACTGGTGCCAAAGTCATGACCTTAAGTTAAACGCAAAAAAATATACTATCATACTATTTGGCAAAAACATGGCCCATACTGATTACCACATCAGTGGCAATCCCCCAAGCACACAACCTCTGGTGAGAGACCTGGGTAATCAGGTTGACAATAGCCTCACATTTGACCATCATGTAGGGGCAGTGGTCAGAAAAGCCTTTTACTTGGTTCATCTCATAAGTAAAAGGATTCCATCCAGAAAAAAGGAGGTTATTACCTCTCTGTACAAGCCCAGTGCCCTACCTTCACAGAAGGTACACACACACACACACACACACACACACACACACACACACACACACACACACACACACACACTCACACATCTACCTGCATGTCTTTAAAACTCACTTGACCACAGGGAGGACATGCAGACTCTGCCTAGAAGGTGCTCCAGTTGAGAATTGAACAGGAGAACATCTTGCTGTGAGATGATAATGCTAACAGCTGCACCAGCTGTACTCCTCCCTCATATGGCTAATAATTGAGTATAATGCCCCATTTGGTATGTACCTGTCCAAACACCTGCACCAATTGGAAAATCTACAGAAATACTTCACAAACAGAATTCATGGCCTCCAACAACTGTCTTATGTGGACAGGCTCAAATCACTATAACTGCACTCGGTATAGTACAGATTGCTCACAGGTGATCTGTGTCTCACCTGCAAGGCAATATCGGACCCTTTCCTACTAGAGATGCTCCATATCCATAAGTCTAACTCCTAGTGTATTACCCGCTCAAAGGCCTAAATCTAATATGTGACATCATCAAAGCCTGCTGGAGAGACAGGTGTGTCTCCCAGAGGCTGACCCATCTCTGGAATAGACTTCCTATACATGTCAAACAGAGTACCTCGCTGACCCTCTTCAAGCGCAACCTTGATGAGTGGATAGGAAACCACAAATTTTTCCCAGGGGTTCCACCTGTGTTCCTCATTGACATGAGCAACAGGTACTGACTGAGATTTCTTTTTTGGGGATAAACTCTTGGCTAGGCTTGTAAGGGTCCCAGGGCAATTAGATTAGTAACCTCCTATGATTCTATGATCCTATGATGCTATTGCATACCCTGTTCGTATTCTCATCAATAGATCCACCATAGAATCCCATTTTCCCTCCCTTTGGATGAGATCTATCATAACCCCTTTAACCAATGGAGGGAAATCTAATGAATTAACTAATTACCGACCTATTGCCATCCTATCCGCTCTATCCAAATTGTTAGAAAAATGTGCACATAAACAACTCCTTGACCACCTTACCCACAACAAATTACTTACACCAACCCAGCATGGTTTCAAGCCAGCATGCAATACAACAACTGCACAAATCTCTTTTATGGATACAGTTAACAAAGTAAGAGACTCTGGCCAAATACCCTCAGTTATACTTCTCAGTCTTTCTAAGGCCTTTGATATAGTCTCACACCCCAAACTCTTACAGAAACTTTGTACTCTAGGTATTTCTCCATTACCTCAACAGTGGTTTACCAGCAATTTATCTGACAGACTACAATGTGTAAAATGGTAAAGTTGTCTCCCCTAATATCTAACCCGCAAATAAATTTATTCAATGAAGCGCTTTTCGTTGACATTGAAACGCCAACTTCATCAGATTCAAATAACCAAATACATTCAAGACCATATTTAAATTCTTCTAGTCATATGACTGCCATCAGCTGACAACGAAACTTATTTAAAACAACTTGCACATTTAAATGCAATAATTTGAAAATTCACTTTCAGACTTTAAAAAGTAAAATAACACATAAAACATAACACCTTCACACCATCCATGTTTGTATATACTACAGTAAATGTGTGAAAGTGGCACTCATTTGAAAAGAAAAAAAATCTATTTAAATATTTAAATATTCACACAAATTTAAAAATGTATATATATTTAAGTGTCTAGTCTGCTCGCTAAGCTAGTGATAAATGAAAATACATCTACAAACAATAGCTTTATAAGCTCAACCATGCATTCCAACAACTCACATTTACTTGTTAATAATAAATGTCTATTGGGGCTATAATACTATATTGGCATTCTTTTCAAATGAGTGACACTTTCACACATTTACTGTAATATATACAAACATGAATGGTGTGAAGGTGTTATGTTTTATGTGTTTACTTTTTAAAGTCTGAAAGTGAATTTTCAAATTATTGCATTTAAATGTGCAAGTTGTTTTAAATAAGTTTCATTGTCAGCTGATGGCAGTCATATGACTAGAAGAAGTTATATATGGTCTTGAATGTATTTGGTTATTTGAATCTGATGATGTTGGCATTTCAACGTCAACGAAAAGTGCTTCATTAAATAAATTTACTTGTGGACTAGGTTTTGGGCTCCGTGTTCCTGTGGATTCTGTGTTTGAATAGTTATCAGTTTATCTCCTTTGTTGGTTAGTTATCCCCTAATATCTAACTAACAACACAGGAGTGCCACAAGGGTCCATTCTCAGATCCCTCCTCTTCAATACCTTCATAAATAGCCTTCATACTGCCTCCTATCAAAGCTCCTTAATGCAATACTCCAAAGATTCTACCATTATCTCCTCCTCTAATTACCTAGCACACCTTAGGCAAATAACCCAATCTACCATTCCCTCCATAGAATCTTGGATCAGCAGTGCGCAACTACTGCTCAACTCCAATAAAACAAAACTCCTCCTTTTCAAACCTAAGATACTCCTCAACTGACTAAGATATATTCACTTAATACTACAGAAATTTAAGTGGTTTCACATGTCAAATTATTAGGAGTTACAACAGACAAACTTAGCTTTGATCTACATATACACAATGCAGTTAAGAAAATGCACTTCAAACTAGGGATGCTGTATTGGCACAAAAACTTTCTGGATGCAACCAACAAAACAACACCGGCCACAACTTACCTGATCTCTCTCTACTGTATGGGGCAATGATTCTGACCAACCTTCAGATTACACTAAAAAGTAAGAGTGAATCCTGCTACAATGAAATCAGTAAATTTGTTATAGGTGAAGCTTACTACAAACACTGCTGCACTGCTCTTAACTGGCTCAGATTACCACATCTTCTAAACTATCTTCAACTAACAATCTCTCACAAAATTATATATCAACCTGAAAACTGTCCTGCCTTAAATTCAATTCTCTTAACCCACATACCTACCAGGGCTCTCTGTTCTGAAGATAAGCAACTAGTAACTACATTTGACCAAACAAAAAAGTTAGACAATGTCTATATTGCTACACTGTTGCTAAACTATGGAATGTCTTAGCTATGGATATCAGAGCTATATCAAACCTGAAGAAATTTAAATTCACACTAAAAAATTTCCTTCTCAAGTCACATGTATGCCCCTGTTCCAAAACTAACTAGTTCCCACCCCAGCTTCCCACCTTACATTCTCCCTTATCTACCTCTTTCTCTCTTTACCCCTCCCCTACACTTCACATTTGCTACTTCATCTACCTTTCTTCCACTCTCTCCCCTCAAATCTCTTTCCACCCACCTTTATCTCAACTATAGCACCCCCTACCTTTACCTTTGCTACTTCAACTACCCTTTACCCACTCTCTCCCCTCAGTCCTCTAATCACACATCTTTATCCTGACTATTACTCCTTTCTCTACTAACATTATCCTTCTTCCCCTTCTTATATAAACCCTCTACACTTCCCCTGTCCTCCTTCCTTAACCCCCCCCTTCTGTTCATCACTCCTCATCTAAGCTAACTCGCTCTCCTCTCTCCAATTTCACTACAGATACTCTTTCATATTTCCACTGCTTTCTGTCTTCTCCCTCTATCCCTACACTTAACACCTCTTCATCTATTCGGCAACTCCATCATGGTGTAACTATGCCTCTCATGAAAAATGCACTATTTGCCATATCCTGTTGATTTCTCTGTAAAATGTATGTTTGAAATCACAATTGTCAATGTTTTATATGTTACCTACATGTTAAATTTGCTTGTAAAGTCTCTTTTGTATATTGCGTATTTTTCCTACATCCATATGCCTGCTTTTTATTAATAGTTAGTGGGAGTATGGTTTATATTCTTTGTAAAATACCAGAGTGCTAGTTATACTTGTAAAGCTTCTCATATATAAATGTTTGTATATACCTTATTTCTGTTTTCACCTGTATATTAGCTCTTGTCCTGCTCTTGTTATAAACTTTATGCTAAATGTTATTTTGTACATCGTCAATATTATTTTCTATATTTTATTTTCTGTTGTGGAGTTTTTCTTCTCGGGCCTCCGCTGAAAATGGGTTTCTAACCTAGACGGACTTTCCCGGTTACCAAATGTGACGCAAAAGTTCCTCCCTAACCCAATTCAAGTGTAACTTGGACAATTGGATGGGGAACAGGAAATTCATCCCTGCTTTGGCACCTATGTCTGTAATGGACACAGGCAGCCTGTAAATAGTTGATCTCCCAGGCTCCTGCTTATAAATGTTTCATCTCCCTAGCTCCTGCTTACACTTATCAAGGGTATCAGAACTTGCCAGAGATTTAGGATGCATGGGTAGGATTAAAAAGACCCTTGTGGTCATTAGCCTACATACTTCTCAACCTCTTAGAGCAAGACATCTGGGCAGAGCCTAAAATAATGGGGGATGGGGGCAAAGATCCAAAAATAAGGACAGATTTTAAATATAGCTCTTACAAACTCAGAACATTGCTAAAATAATAGGATTTGTGTTAACATGCATTTTTGAAGGATATGAAGTCTGAAACTGTAATGTATGTTATTTAGTGACTTGAATCCTCAGTGATTTGCCAGAAAACCTCAAATTTTAAGAGGAACAGATCACAAATATGGGGCAAAAATCTGAACATTCTGTGAAAATCTGGACAGTTGAGAGCTATATTAGCTTAGTACACATCTCTGAATCAATGAACCTATGGGAGAGCTATATGATATTTAAAAGGAATCAGCGAAAACAGTGAAAAACAGTATCTGTATGATATATAAGGGGAAAGTGAACAGTGTTACAAGACTGTGAAAAGCAGTGCAGATATACGTAATATAACACAATAAAGTGCAATATGACACCATACAATATAGCACTAGTCAGTATAGATCAATACAGTATAGTATAGCTCAATGGGCCTGCACAGTGGCATAGAGGACTAAAGCCCTAACTATGGACCAGGCAATCTGGGTTCGATTAATGGCCCTGATGTCAGAGATGCTGGCAGGGAGAGATGTGTGTACCTATCCCAGGAAATACGGGCATTTATTTCAGTGTTTCCTGAAGAGAGGTGTGGTCCATGAATAGGGGAGTAGCCCTTGGCTACTTCCAGGATGGGCATAGCAGAGAGGGGAGGAGCAAGAGGGTAGGCCATTACATAAAAAATTCCTCATTCACAGAAGTAGTTACTAGCGAGAAACCCCAAGACATTCTTAAGTTCCATGCTGGCCCCACTGCAAAATAAAAAAAAAATTTGGTTTTAGCCCAGGGGATGAAAAGAGAGGGTGATAGACAAAGTGATGAACATGGGCACTGAGATAAAAGACTGAAAAGTCTGCTTGACAGGGGCACAGGAAAATAATTTTCTTGGGTGGCGAAAGCCAGGGTACCTTTTTGGCTAGGCTTGTATAGGCCCTAGGGCCAATAGCCTAGTACCTACCTATGAACCTATGACCCTATGAGAAAAGGGAGGAGGTGAACAAAATAATATACTACAGCACAATAGAGTACAGTTATCAACCTAGAAACTACAGCAATCCAAAAGCTGTAGCTACAACGCTGTCTATGACTTCACATGGTATTTAATAAAATAGGCAAAATGTCACAAGTTTTGTGAGGAAGACCATGCAGTAGGCAAAATGTTGCTAGAGATGTTTGGTACAATAGGCACATATGCCACAATACTGTACTCATGGCATAAACTTCAGGTTCAAATGTCAGAATAATAAATGCAGTGCAAAAAAGTAGAAGTAGTGCAGCAAAGTATGTGATAATATCACAGGAAGGATACAGTATGGCACAGTAGTAAACAGTCAGCTAATGCAGGGCACAATATAAGTGGGCAGCAGACAATTAGCCACAGCTGAAAAATGCACAGCAGGGAACAATTAGCAATGTTAAATCCAGCATCACTAGCGCACAGAAAGTGATGTAAGCTGCCAAAGCTGCCACCTAATGCAACCACATTGTTCTCTGCATGCACATTACAAAGTCTGCTGCAAAAAAAATGAATGATAGAAGCAGGAGCTGTTTTCAATATGTGGTCTTCTTCTTGTTGCTTCCATTTATTAAATACCAACATTTTACATAATCAGACTCCCTCTCAAGTTTCATCCATTGCTTTTAGCACTTTTTGAGTTTAACATTCTTTTATGTTATGCGGTTATTACAGTCACTGTTAGGCTTCCCTATTAATCACTGAATATGGTCCCTGCCTCAGAAATTTTTCATAAGCAGCCAGAATATTGATGCAGAAGTAAGAGCTCTATTTATCCATGATGCCACTGAACAATGTTGGATCAGAAAGCTACATATGACCAGCTAAGGAAAGAAGGACCGTTCATCTGTAGGATGGCTATCTTTCTCTGGGAATAAAGGTGGGACCAAACTTTTGTTTCTCCAGCTGAGACCAGAAAAAAACAAGGATGAGATGTAGCAACATGGCTGCATGACTCGTGTGACATCCTGATATTACACTGCATCCCATCCTCACTGATGAGGGTAGGACAAGCAGAGACAACAGGTTATCAGAGAAGGGCCAAAGGGCCCCATCGCCTCTTCTAGGTCTTCCTGGCTCTGCTGCTTAATGATTTTTCTGGATACTAAGTACTAGCTGCCGCTTTACAGCAGTGACTTTTCAAAGGTGTACAGAACTTGTCTGCTAGTGTACGGACAATGAGCCTGGCAAGGATTCCATGGATGACATATCAGCCAAGCCCAAAATAGGACAACAGAGATAAGAATCAAAACCTGAAGAATGTTCTCAATCATTAAACCCCTCTCCTCAAAAAAATCAAGCTCAAGCAGAACTTTCAAAAGCACTTTTAGAAAGATAGAAATATTACCAGACTTACCTTGTAACACTCAACAATCTTTGTGAAATCATGATGATCACTGATTTTAAAGCATGCAAAGCAGATTCGCTCCATCTAGTGTAAAAAGATAACACATGGTAAATGTAATACATTGTAATATTCTGTATTTAGAGAGTGTGATAAACATTTATAACTATTATAAAACAATATTACTGAGAAACAAAACAATTATATATTCTCATATTATGAAGCTGTTCCTAATACATTACAACGAAATTAGAACCAGTGTTTGTTTCTGTTGTAGAAATTTATTAAAACCCGGGGATAATCTTAGTAATGAACAATGCTGAGAAAGAGAGCAGCATGGCTGCCTTACTCTGTTTACTTACTGATGATTTTTTAGTACAATGGTCTAAAGCTCTGACTTGTTATTGAGTTTCTTGCTGTGCCAAGTATACAAGGTTTGAATCTTTCCACTTTCATTTGCCTGCTATGTGACCCTGAATGAATCACTTAACCAAACATTGCTTTGGGACAATTGAGAATTCTTATTCTGCATGCCTAGTAACTACTAATAAAACTACGCCATGTACTCTGTTTGCTGAATAAATCTCAGTGAGTCATTGAATAGTGTTCAGGACAGATGTTAAGGGAGCAAGCTCCCAGAATTTGCATATAAAATGTATCAGAATGACAATAATGACAGCACTATCATTTGCAGCATAAACATTTGGTACATATATGGTACAGTCACTGTCATTCAACAGATACTGTAGGTAGTTTGGTTTCATACAGACCAGGTATACATGTGGGTTGTTGGCCATAAAAGGCATGAAGGAGCATCTGCAGCATTGGTGATGGACCATTCTTCATCATAATCGTCATCAGCCCCCTTTTTCCCTTCTTCTACATGGGGACAATGTGGTGGGTCAACTGTTGCCATCTCACTTGATTCAATGTCATTCTCCTACTTTCTATGAGAGTCATGCTTGACTGTCATGGGTCTTCTCTCACACAATCCATCCATCTCTTTGCTGGACACCCTTGTTTCTTCTTGCCTCCTTCCTGTCTCTCCCCAATCATCTTCACCAGATTGCCTTCTACTTTTCTGCATCTTTTCCAGATCACCATAATCTGTTCTCATTGACCTTCACTGCAACTGGAAAAACTTTGGCTTCTGCTCTGATGTGTTCATTTCTTTGTCTGTCCCACAGTGAGAATCTTATCACCCATCTCAAGCACTTCAGTTCCATCACCTCTGCCTTAATCAACTGCTCTGCCTTTACTGCCCAAATTTCTGTACCATACAGTAGTACTGGTTGCACCACTATTTTGTACACCTTACTTTTCAGCTTCTTTGGCATTCTTCTGTCATACACTACACCTGATACGCTATGCCAGTTGGCTGCAGCCCTTCTGATTCTGACTTTGACCTCCTCATTCAGACTTCCCCTCTCCTCAATCAACCCTCCCAGATACTTGAAGCTGGTAACTTGTTCTACTATCTTCCCTTCTATCTCAATTTTCAACTTCATCTGATTTCCCCAATTTTCTGCTATTACAACTGCCTTATCTGTACTCAGTTTCATCCCATATGCCTTCAGTTTTGCATTCCATTCCCCTATCCTTTGCTGAAATTCTTGCTCAGAGTCTGCATGTAATGCCTCATTGTCTGCATACAACAATTTTGTTGAGCTGTCCCCTCCAACCTGTTTGTTAATGTAGTCCATCACCAGTAGGGACAGCAGTGGGTTCAGAGTTGAACCCTGATATACACCCACTCCCATTAGGAACCCCTCTTTGAGACCAAACACTGTTTGTACATGAGTCATTAGGTACTTATATGTAGTCTGCACTAATTCTGCCAATATTTCTGGGACTGCAGAACTGCCCAAATCAGCTTTCCTGAGACCTTGTTGTATGATTTCTCCAAGTCTAGGAATGCCCAGTTGGACACCTTCCTAATTTTAGCTTCTTCAAAACTATCTGTCTCACTACAAACTTTGGGTCAGCTGTGCTACATCCTGATTTAAATGTGAACTCTTCATCTCTCATCTTACTTTCTACTACTGTGCACATTCTTTTATCAATCCCCCTCTCCAGAACTTTCGTGCTGTGTGAAAGGAGTTTGATACTTCTGTACTGCCAGAGTTATGGATATCCCCTTTGTTCTTCTGCACTGGCACTAGCATGCTTTTTCTCAAGACATCTGGGATACATCTTTCTCTACCTACAGCTATGAGTATCCTCAGAAACCATTTCTTCCCTATCTCATCCAACATCTTCTGTGACCTCATATGAGCCTGCTGCTTTCCCTGACTTCATTTTCCTCAGGGCTGTTCTTGCGTCTTCTGTGGTGGGCTTCTCCATTCCTATCATCAGAGGTAGACGAGACTGTCTGATTTATTACTACACTGTGCAGAAAATATTTTGTTCTGAGAAAATGTAATTTATTTTTTGTCTCAAAGGCATATAAACATACTTTGCTGAACACTCTAGAACACTTTTTCATTGTTAGGTTGATGGAAAAGGTGACTATGCAAAATTGTGCTAAATGGTTGCAAATTATCAAGTTTCTCATCTGACAAACTTTTATTCTTAGGAAAATTAAGGGAATTTTTGGTGCTAGATAGAAGAAAAATTTTGATGAGAATGTTCTCATAAAATTATTGCGTTTAACATAAATGATTAATTTGTAAGGAAGCTTGGCATATAGATGAAATGTAAAAATCCTATTTGTACTTTGTATGGGAGTGGCCATTTTTCAGTGAGCATGTACAAATAACTCTTTATATAAAACGCTGGGATAGCTCACAGGTGGTTATAAAACTCCCTGGTATACCCAGGCAATGTAAGACTTGCCTGAAGCTCACAGCTAATTATTGATTACTTAACTTGTCATAGTCAACATGTAAGAGCTACAAGTACTTAGCCACATTTGAGGCCACACTCTTACAAACACATTCTTTGAATGTCATTCACCTACACCACACTCTACACAGCCTCAAACTAAACTGTCCTAGGCTGAGGGGCTAAAAAATCCTTGCCCAAGCCACAACTGCACATTAGGTGGAAGGCCCTGCATATACTAAGCACTGCACATTTGGTGCAAGGCCCTACATATACTAGGCACTGCACATTAGGTGCAAGGCCCCACATATACTAAGCACTACACATTAGGTGCAAGGCCCTGCATATACTAAGCACTGCACATTAGGTGCAAGGCCCTGCATATACTAAGCATTGCACATTAGGTACAAGGCCCCACATATACCAAGCACTTCACATTAGGTACAAGGCCCCACATATACTAAGCACTGCACATTAGGTGCAAGGCCCTGCATATACTAAGCACTGGACATTAGGTACAAGGCCCTGCATATACTAAACACTGCATATACTAAACACTACACATTAGGTGCAAGGCCTCCCATCTACTAAAACACTGCAACAAAAATTAGAGGCAACACTACTGAGAGTCATAAGTAAACAGCACCACCTAGACCAATAACATCCAAGCATTCATCAGACACATACAGAAATGTACTAGTTATTGGTAACTGCGAGTCATAAGTAAACAGCACCACCTAGACCAATAACATCCAAACATTCATCAGATACATACAGAAATGTACTAGTTATTGGTGACTTTACAAATAGTATCCAGGTAAAGTGCAAGCCAGCACTGTTATTCACAAACTTTAATCCAGCCACGTAAAACACAGTACACTCATAAACACATACACTGTTTTAAATAGCGTTTTTGTCAAGGTTTCATAGACTTCATCAGATGCAGAACTGGAGAAAATAAAACCTTTATATATCATCCTCCATTTCCTGATACTAATTATTTATTTATTTTTACATTTGTTAACCAGGTTAGTCTGTCTGGGTTCTTAGAAGCCCTTTTTCAGCAGAGACCAGAGGAGAAAAGCTCCCAAAAACAAAAACGTTTTAAGTAAACAAAAAGTAAGAACAAAGATAAACACAGATCACATTTTAAATATACGTACCTCTGAAGAAATTACCTAACATGTAATAAAGGAATATTCAGAATGGATGGAAATATAATACAATACATATATGGAAATTTTCACGTAATATGGCAAGAAACTAAGCAGAAATATGGTAAGACTAAGGTCAATACATTGCTGAACCAAGGTACTAGGCATGAAGTAAGTAAATATACAGATAAAGTTGTGTGAACATTGGAAGTTAAATAAATTAAAGAACAGCAATAAGGGATTATGGGAATTGAGTGTAACATGAGCTAACTAGTATGGAATATGATGAAAAACAATTGACAAAAAAACTGACAAAAAATTGACAAGCACATCTTAAAAAGACAGTGATTAAAAACTGTAACATATGTACATATGTACTTAACAGAGAACACAATACCTTAAAACAAAGGAAAGGAAACTTGCTTACTGAAATAAACCTTATTACAATAAATTAAACACATTTCACTACCAAGAGCAATATATATTTTAAAAAAGAGTAAAAAGAATAAAAAAACAGATAAAAATGTGCAATCAAAATTAAGCTAATAAAATAAAGCTGATAAAACTGAGCTGATAAAATGAAGTAAACATAAAACTTTATATTGAAACCACTCTAAAGAAAAAAGTTACTATACCACATCCAAAAACCAGTGACACCTCTTCCAGATAAAAATCTGTTTAATTCCACAGCGAATTTGATAATAAAAGCACAATAGAAAACTTCACCAGTAAATCTCTTAGCGCCTCGGCCGTATCAGCCTTTACAGAGTAAAATGCCAGCTCACAGTGTTCTTATTTATGTTATAATTCAATACAATTAATCAATTATCTAATTAAGATATTTAAAGAAAAATCTACATTATATAAAACTTGAACATCAGAAATCAAATAAAACTCTGCCAGTGACATTCCTTATTCAGCCCGTTGGGCTGTAAAGTATTATATTTCACTATAAAAAATTGATTCCTTCTTTCTTAATAAGTATTTCAATAGATCTTCACCAGAAAAATACACAGAAATGTGTTCCAAAACTGTTACTGCTAAACTATCAGTTTCACCTTTATGTGCTGAACTAAAATAATCTGCTACTGGGCTGTTTATTTTTTTATTTTTTATATCCCTAACATGCTCTTTAATTCTCTCACTTAAACTTCTTTTGCTCTCACCTATATAAAAACAATTGCATGAACATTTTATTGCGTAAATGATACCTTTTGTTGTACAAGTAAAACAATCTTGTGTTTGAAATTTTTTCAATTGATATAATGGAATGTAGGTACTATGCATTGGCAAATGGAACATCTGCCACAAGGACTAGTATCTAACTTACTAATATTAGCTCTTATCATTTCCTTAGGTCTATTATATCTACTATGTACTATGAAATCTTGAATATTATGTCCCCTCTGGTAAGATGTTCTAAGTTCTGTTTCAGACAAGCAAAATACTTGTCTCTTAATTATTTTCCAATATTCTTTTAGTACATTATTGAATCTATCAGAGAAAACTGTATATTTGGAAACAAAAAATATACTGTTATTCTCTGTAACCTGTCTGTTATTTCCAATATTGCCCTTGTTATTCATTTCTCTTCTAATATTACAGTTTTCATAAATCTTCATATAACTATCCACTATTGTTTGTTCATCATAACCTCTATTTAAAAACATTCTCATGGCTTTAATTGCCTCAACTTTAGACTCATTTTCATCACTACATAACCTCCTAATTCTTAATAATTCTCCATATGGAATGGAAGCCAAAGTATGCGGATGGTGGCAACTAGTCGCTTGTAACACTAAATTCTGCTGATCAAATTTTCTATGTATTTTAGTTTTGATTTTCTCATTATTTACACCTTCTATAGTAATATCAAGAAAATTAACTTTCAAGCCTACCTGCACTTGATCATATTTAATTCCTAATCTATTATTATTCATAAAATTCAAAAACACATCCACCTGTTTTCTACCACTTAACATATAAAAATGAGATTGTCTATAAACCTAAAATAATATTGTACATATTTTTGAAAAAAGGAACTTCTATATATATGGGTACTTTCCATAAATCCCATAAACATATAAACATAAACATATAACATATAAACATTATATATCAGGGGGTCAATTACAGTTGCATAGATGGTTGGTGAAGAGGTATGTTTTAAGTAGGCTTTTGAAGGAGTTTTGTAATCGGAGGTCAGGGGGAAGGTTGTTCCATATTTTTGTTATTTCATGGGCAAATAGTCATACCCCAGAGTTGTTTTTGCATGTGATGGTTTCTATTAAGGCTTTTTGGAGGACTGAAGTTGTCTATTTGAATTGTAGACATTCATCATGCCAGTCAGGTCGGGGGTTTTCTCGGGATAGTACAGAATTAGATGAGATAGGCTGAGTTGATGGCACCTTAATAGGTTCAGAAATTCAAGCCAGTGCAAGGCTTGTAGGGAAAGGCAGTGGTGGGATCGTGGTTTGTCATTGGTAGCGAATCTAGCGATTTTGTTGTAACAGATGGAAAGTTTAAGGTCAGTTTTATAAAGATTAGTCAGAATTGGGGATGCATAAAGCAGAGTAGATAGGAGGTGGGTCCTGGCTATTGCAATTCCAGATTCAGTGGTTTGATAACTTTTACAGTGATAGAGGCAACCTAGTTTTTTGTGGACTTTAGTGATGGTTGTTGATATGTGCTTTGTGAATTTGAGTTGCTGGTCAATGGTAACTTCTAGCAGTTTAGTCTCAGTGACAGGTGTGATTTGGGTTTTGTTGGCAGAGAGTACAGAGAAGGTAAGGCTGCTTGTTTTAGTAGAGTGGAATAGCATTAGTTGTGTTTTCTTGGGATTTAGTATGAGTTGTGAGTTGTTAAGCCAGTTTTCTATTTCAGAGAAGGCTTCTTGGGCTTTTTGTTGGAGACTTTGAATGTTGGGTGCAGAGCTTATGAGAGTTGTGTCGTCAGCGTATTGGGCTATGCCGGCTTTAGAGGTAGCTGAGTGGAGTTGGTTTGTCATGATATTAAAAAAAGGGGTCCTAGGACTGATCCTTGCGGCATGCCTAAGGAGGTTGGGAGTGGGGGGAATAGAGAGTTATGCCATTTGACAGATTGCTGACGGTTATCTAAATTGCTTTTAAACCAGGGGAGGGTGAGGTATGTTAAGGTTGAGGTCAGAGAGACAAGACAGTAGTTTATTATGTGAGACTGTGTCAAATGCCTCAGATAAATCTAGGAAGGTAGCTGAGACAAATTTACATAGATTCCTGTAGGAGTTTATAGTATTGGTGAATTTGAGTACGGCAGTGGTGGTGCTGTGGGATGGGTGAAATCCATGTTGGGTTGAGGAGAGAAGGTTGTTGGTGAGGAGATAGGAGAGAAACTGGTGATGAATACATCTTTCTAGGATCTTAGAGAGGGGTGAGAGAATTGCAATTGGTCAATAGTTGGAAAGGTCTAAGGAGGGGCCACCTTTGTGGAGTGGTATGATATATGAGGTTTTCCATAGGAGTGGAACGTGTGTTTGATGATGGATCTGTTTATTAGAAGTGAAATGGAACAGACTATAGCTATGGATGCAATTTGGAGGTATTTGGTAGGAAGGTTTTCAGCTGCAAGGGTGGTTGGTTTGAGTTTGGCTAGGAGTTTTTGGATAGTAGAGGTAGGAACAGACTTAAGTGTGAAAGGTATGGTATTGATTTGGGCCTGAGGTGGTTGTGGGGTGTTGGAGGAAGTGATGTTGTTCAAGAGTTTGAGTACTGAGGAGGTGAAATAGTTTTTAAATCTGGAGGCTATGTCCAGGTCTCTACCTGTTATACTGGGTGCAGGAGTGGTGGTTCTTCCAGGCTGTAGGATGTTATTTATTGTTGCCCAGAATTTTTGCAGTTTGGTACTGTATTTGTTTTGTTGAGTGATAGAGTAATTTTGCTTATCGAGCTTAACCTGCTTTTTTGCTTTGCTTCGGAGCTCGTGAAAGGTTTGCCTAGCTGTGGGTGATCTGGTGTGGTGCCAGGTTTTCCAGGCTTTATTCCTGGCTCTAAGTAGGGATTTTGTGGTTTTCTGGACCCAAGGGTAGGGGTTGCTATGTATCCTGATTGTTTTTAAGGGGGTAGTTGGTTGAGTATATTTAGGAATGTGGAGCTGAAGTAATCAACTGCTTTGTCTAATGAAAGCGTTTTAATGGGAGACCAGTTGCAATGTTGCAAGGCTCTTATTATGTGGTCTCTAGGAAAATTTTTTTAGATCAGTTTTGTAGAAGGGAGGGAGAGTTAATTATTTTAAGTTTTTGCCTAAGGATAAAAGTGGGACTGTGGTCGCTCAGAGAGTTTGGTAGGGTGCCACACTGATGGGCAGTATTCAGTTGATTTGTGCTGATCCAATCAAGAATAGATTCTCTTTTTGTGGCCTTATCAATGCGTGTGGGAGTATCTACATGCTGGGTGAAATTATATAGGTTAATGTGGAGGGTGGGGGTGGGAGAATGGATAGAGTTCCAGTCAATGTTTACATCACCTAGCATGATAGTTTCTTGAGGGAGGGAGTATGAGACCCATTGAAGTACGGATTCTAGGGTGGTTAGGCTGCCACCCGGGGGTATAGAGATACCTAGTAGGTTTAGGTGCTTATGTTGGTTAAGTGAGAGCTTTGCAAATAGAGTCTTTGCATTGTTGAAGCTGGGTGAAGCTTTTTGGAGGAGTTGGAGTTGTAGGTTGGTTCTGTGAAGTAGAGATAAGCCTCTGCCTCTTTTATGTAGCCGGTCTGCCCTGAGAATGTTATACCCAGGTGCGGTGATGGAATTATCTTTAATATGTCGTTTAAGCCATGTCTCTGTGATGAGAATAATATCAGGGTTATATAAGGAGATGGCAGCGTGAAAGTCTTCTATTTTATTCATGATACTGCGGGTATTCATATTTAGTATGAGTAAGTTGATGGGTTTGTGCTTAGCTGGATAGTGATGGAGAAAATTTGGAAAAATTTGGAGAAAGTTTTGGAGAAATATCTATGAAGATCCTGTGGAACATAAAGATGCTAAATGGATAGAAGAAGTAAAAGAAAGAATAAGAAGTTCAAATGTACAAGATATGAAATGGGATGTAATAAGGAATATTTTAGAAGGTTTAAATTAATACTAAAACAGCACTGACATCTAGGAACAAAATTCAGGCTAAAAAACAATTTTCTCTTCCTGTATTAACATACAGCTTTGGAGTGATTGATTGGCCCCAAAATGTGTTGGGACAGGTTAGACAGGAAAGCAAGAAGGATGCTTCATGCTCATCAATTGATTTATAAAATCAGTGCATACCAAGATTATATATCCCACATTCTGAAGGAGGTATGGGCTTCCTCAAAACTGATTACATGTATAGATCTGTAATTGTAGGACTGCATATGTACATATCTTGTGGCCTCACAAGACCCAAACATGGTGAAAGTTTTAAAACATGAGAAGAGTAAGTCGAAGATGACTTCCCTGTTTATTTTATCAAAAGCACTGACATCTAGGAACAAAATAAATTTAAAGCTCAATAAACCACACACCCCCTTCCACAACCTATTACAGATAGCCAATACATCCAAACACCACCCCTTCCTACCCCTAATCCTTCTGTATTCCTAATCCACAATCCTTAGCCAAGTGCTATGTTAACTATCAAAATGAGACCAATAATGTTATTAATTCCAATAATTGCTCATTCCATATCTTCTCACCACCTATGAAAATCAGCCCCCCTTATCCCAAATCAACACTACTCCTACTTTAAATAAAACAGATCACCTCATAGCTCTCTACAAACCTGACTTTTCCACTCTTAACAACCATCAACTAACCAGACTATCTCCCCCAAAACCAGATATTATCATAAAATAATTAGCAAAGCCCTGAAACTAATAATTACTGTACAATACAGTCTGATAAGGGATGGAGACATCCACCCAAACCCTGGTCCTACCCCTCCTACAGGCTTTGTCTCCCAGCCCATTACCCCTTCTAACATTTGGCCAACTACAAGGACCCCTAACTCTCTCCTGACCTGTCACCTAAATATCAGGAGCATAAACAACAAGGTCCATAATCTCCATGCCCTTTTAGCAGCCTACTCACCTGATGTACTATGTCTCACAGAAACCTGGCTAAAACCAGAAACTTAAGACAATGAAGTTATCCCACCAGGGTACAATATACTCAGATTATACTGTAAGTCTAGGAAAGGTGGGGAAGTAGCAGTACTCTTTAAAAATACACTAGATGTCACATTAGCCCCACAACAACCTCCCTTGTTCAATAATGCTGAAACTCTCATTATCAGAGTACAGCTTAACAAAATTAAATCTATATCATTTTTCTGCATTTATATCCCCCCAGGCAATAATAGAAATACCCTAGAGGACTTCCTTCAATGGCTATCCAACATATACCCCCGTGAAACTATGGTGTTAGGAGACTTTAATATTGATTGGAACAAGTGTTCCTCTGAATCTCCCACAACCCATGTAAACCTTCATGGCTATACAGAACTCATAGCCTCACTCACTCATTTACCCATCACATTAGGAGTCCCCCAAGGCTCCATACCAGGACCACTACTCTTCTCAGTCTTTATCAATGACCTACCCACAATCACTCCCAAGGCCACCTGCATCCAATACATGGGTAACTCCTGTTTAATCTGTGCAGCCTCCTCCTCAACTGAGCAGATGACTCTAACCCAGAATACTTTCAATGATGTTGAAAAATGGTTCACAAACCATCAGCTTATTTTAAACCCCAACAAAACTAAGCAACTAATTTTTCCCCCACCTGTAAGTCCTCTTCACCATTCTTTACCATAAGATCCAATAATGGCACACTTATATCCCCAGATGTTCACACCAAACTCCTAGGGGTCACAGTCGACAGTACCCTAAAATATAATACCCATGTCAATCAAACCATCAAAACCGTCAACAAAATACTGGGCTCTCTCTATAGGATCAAACCTTTCCTCACTCCATTTGCAAGAACTTCTATCGCTCACTCCCACTTAGTGTCTACCCTTCTCTATGCTTCCCCCCTTTTCACTAACTTGAATAAAACCACTCTTAGCAAACTTGCAAGCTGTTACAACCATATTGCTAGATTTGCTACAGGTACAACCTTTAGGACCCATCACTGTATCAACTTAACTCAACTAGGTTGGCTTGAATGGACTAGTCTTCTCCAATACAACCAACTTATAATAGCCCACAAAGTTCTAAACCATCCCGATAAGGCACCAGCACTAAACAAGATCATTAATCCCTGCAGCAACCTGAGGTCACTGCGCTCTGCTGACAAACTGTTGGTTCAAACAACCAAAATCATAAATGTGGCTGGTGACTCTCTATTTGCCAACTCTGTAGGCAAAACTTGGAACTCTCTACCTGCTGAACTTACTGTCCAGTCCTCTCTAACCCAGTTTAAAAAAAGTCTCAAACTACACTTTTAAATGCACTGGCAATGTCCCTGTTCAAAACCTGACTAACACCCGCCCCCTGGTATTGGATATCTTGCCTAATTAAATCTGTCATTTGACTCTAAAATGTATATGACTTTGCTTTGTGGCATATCTAGAGCTCGTTACAGGATAAAGTCATTTTCTGTGTGAAGCTCTGCGTGAAGCTCTCAGTTGCCTAACATGTTCTATAAATGTTTGTAACCTTACTGAAGACTGTAAACTATGTTAATTTGTAAATGTTACTAATGTAATGTAATCTACTAACTTGGAGCTTTTTTCCCCGGGCCTCCACTGAAAGTGGACATATATCCAGTTGGACCATCCCGGTAAACAAATGTAAAATAAAATAAATAAAAAAATAACAAAATAAAAGCATATTGGCGTCAAGCGGGAATGGAAATCAAACCAGAAGTAGACAAAAATCAGGCAGTAACTGAATGTGCCAAAAAAAAAACAAAAGAAAGAATATAAGGTGAAGGAGGGGGCAAGAAATGTAGAAAATACATAAATATAGTTGCAAATATAGAAAACTCCTAGAAGAACCTCATGTTGATCAGGACTGAATGCAGGAATGGTTAAGGAGAGGCGAATTCAAACCAGAAGATAAAAGGTTAATATTGGCGTCCCAAGATAGTGGACTACATAGATGTTGGTTTACAAAGTCCATTGAACAAATGGGAGAAAGAGACAAACGTAGGTTTTGTAAAACAGAATTGGAAACAGTTGCAGACTTTGTTGCTGGTTGTGACATACTAATGGTAGAAGGACTGTATACTGAAAGGCATAATAATGTGGCAAGAGTGTTGCACTGGGGATTGTGCAAATATTACAATACTGAAGTAGCTGAAAAACACTGGAAACATGAGCCACAAAGCATCATACATCACATGGGATCACCCATTATCAACAGTTCAAAAGATAGATGTGAGAAAAACAGATATAGTGGTCCATGAAAAGAAGACAAAAGTAGCATTGAGCATTGAAATCACTACACCCACTGACTACAGTGTCTTGCGTACAGAGAGACACAAAGTCATAAAATACCAGGATTTGCAGACAGAAATGAGGGCAATGTGGAAGAAGGATACCCAGACAGTTCCAGCAGTAGTAGGGGCAACAGGTCTTATAAAAAAGAATGTACAATCATACTTAGATATGTTACCAATACATGTAACTCCATATGAATTTCAGAAGGAGTCATTGCTGGGTACGCTGCAGGTGCTGGGAAGAGCACTTTTGCCTAACATCAAGGATTGAAACAATACTGATTTCATTTACTTTAATCGTACTTTGACTTAGGAATGGGGTCCATTCCCATCATGGAATTAGAAACCCCAAAGACTTGGAAAAATTAAAAAAATAACAGTTAAACGCATTACTTTTCATATAGTTTAGATGGAAGAACTACCCCTTCATGTGTAGCTCTTTTGGAAAGTACTGTAATGGCAGCACAGTTTAAGAGTAAAGAAATGTATATATCACTTCACAATAGTAAAGTGACAGTAGTATTTTGCAATATTATTAAGAAAAAGTGCACAAATCTATTAATAAATGTTCTAAGTTTTGTATCAAGTATAATTTGGATAAAGAAAAATGTCAGCCTTTGAACATTTTAAGGAAGGGTGCAACAGTGCCTATTAAACCTGATAAGGATGGGAATATAGTGATAAGGTGGGAGGGTGGCCTAATGGTTAAGGTGTTTGCCTTGCAACACCTGATAAGGATGGGAATATAGTGATAAGGTGGGAGGGTGGCCTAATGGTTAAGGTGTTTGCCTTGCAGACACAAGGTACAGGGTTTGAGTCTCACAAGGGATAATTAGCTAGGCTTAAAATGGCTCGCAAGGGTAGTTAGCCTAGTACTAATCTATGAACCTATGAACCTATAATGGTGAGGTATATTTGAAAATGTGGTGTAGATTATGGCGATAATGGAGAACACTGGACCATGTGTAAGTCGAGTTCAAAGATGAAGATGCCAGTATTGCCTGTGCCACTACCAACACAAACATAACACTTGGGAAGCTTTTTTTTAATCCACTTAAAAAGTTAATAAAACATCATCATGCATTTTATGACCATTAAGAAGTATTAAACTCTAATGTCTGATGTTACAGACTGACTGCACGCCTTAGTTATTTCCCAGAAAACCGAAAATTTCACAAGAGGCAGGACAAAAATAGGAGGCAAAATCCCGAACGTTAAAAGTCAATAGTACAACAGGCTTTGCAATCAACACACATTTTCTGAACTAGGAAGTTCTAACACATGACATTAACTAACTGTAATTGCACATGTGTGTAAATGTGAGGGAGGGTAGAGGAATGGTGAGGATGCAGGGAGTAGAGTTGGTAAAGGTGGATGAGTTTAAGTACTTGGGATCAACAGTTCAGAGTAATGGTGAGTGTGGAAGAGAGGTGAAGAAGAGAGTACAGGCAGGGTGGAATGCATCATGGAGAAGAGTGTCAGGAGGGATTTGTGACAGACGGGTACCAGTAAGAGTGAAAGGGAAAGTCTACAAGAGGGTAGTGAGACCGGTTATGTTATATGGGTTGGAGATGGTGGCATTGACGAAAAGGCAGGAGTCAGAGCTGGATGTGGCAGAGTTAAAGATGTTAAGATTTCCACTGGGTGTGACTAGGATGAAGAGGATTAGGAATCAGTATATTAGAGGGTAAGCTCAGGTTGGACAGTTTGGAGACAAAGCAAGAGAGGCGAGATTGCGTTGGTTTGGACATGTGCTGAGGAGGGATGCTGGGTATATTGGGAAAAGGATGCTAAGGATGGAGCTGCCAGTTAAGAGGAAAAGAGGAAGGCCTCAGATAAGGTTTACGGATGTGGTGAGAGAGGACATGCAGGTGGTTGGTGTGAAAAAGCATGATGCAGAGGACAGGAAGAAATGGAAACAGAATATCCGCTGCGGCAACCCCTAACGGGAACAGCCGAAAGAAGATGATGAATTGTCAGTGGTTTACCAAAAAATTAAACATTTAATGAGGGATAAGGCAAAATCAAGGTCTCTGTGCAGGAACGCACATCCATAGAAATGTTTGCATTAGAGTTTCAAGTGAAGAATCATTTAGCATCCCCAGTGATTTTCTAAAACATGTTTGCTGTTTTTTTCTGACATGATTTCTTAAAAAATACTTTTTGTGATAAGTTTTAGCTTGTTACAGCAACAGCGAGCAGCTGTCAAAGTGCGCTAGTGCTGTAACATTCTAAGTAGTACATAAACACACTACTGCAGTCCAGTGTTCTCCATTATCACCTAGAGTATCAGATAATTCTCAAGAATATGAAAAGTTGAACTTAATCCAATAAGGGGCATACTGCATTTAATATGCTCTTAGGTCAGAAAGGAAATTATTATAGACAGAATGGGCTTGCAGCTCATTATTAACAATCCTCGGTTACTAGTTTTTATTCCCTTCATAAGGTACATTAAAATAAGGATGATCCACAGGTAAGGCCAATTTGGTTACAGGTGGAGGGACCTATGGAAAGAGTGGGTGTGGTGTTAGATATGCTTTTGCAGGTCTTTGTTTTGAAGCAAAGTTCCTATGTTAGGGATAGTTCACATTTTTGCAGAAAGTAAAAAAAGTTAATTGAGATGAATGCTTTAGTATTGTTATGGCAGATATTTCCTGTCTGTATTCAAGTCAAACATGATCGGGGAATGAAGGCCCTAAGAAATATTTAGAATATTTTGAAAGACATGGGGTAGTTGATGATATTCTTGATTTAGTAAAGTTTTGTTTGTATAATAACGGTTTGAGGTACTGCAATTAGGGCAAAATTTGCTTCTGCCTATGCGAATTATGTCATGGGAGCAGTAGAATTATGTACTTATTCTGATGTTTATTTTCAGACAATTTGACGTTTTTATAAACATTATATAGATTATTTGTTTTTTATAGTTAAAGGTACAGAATTAGAATTTCCAGGATTTTTTGATAATTTGTAAGTGAACAGTTTTGGTGTACATTTTACTTTTGAGTTTCGGTCTGTATAGATTCATTATTTACACGTGTGCCTGTATGTACAGGATAATAGCATACATACCACATTATATAGGAAGTCTGTTTGCAAAAATATATTTTTGCATGCTGTGAGTGCTCACCCCTCCCTCTCTCCCTCCCTCCCGCCATCTGGCAAATTCTCTTCCTTATGGAGAATTTTTTAGAGCAAAGAAATTATGCTCAGATGATACAAACTTTCAATATATAATGTGTAAGCTAGGAACAAGAAAGATTTTTTTTTCAAATAGAAATGTTATTAATTTTGCATTCTAGACATATCCAAACAATTGCAGTTTAGAAATGGTGGTATGTATTTTAAATAAAAAAATGGTATATAGTAGGCTCAGAAGAATGTTTGAAGTTCTTTTTTCAAATAGAAATTTTATTGATTTTATTAAAGACAAAACTCAAACATTTGCAGTTAGAAACATCACATTAATACATCAGAGATCATACAAATAAAACATAACAATAATAATAACTATCTACAATATGTACAATAGTGCTGCCATAGGATAAATCAAACCCTAGGGGGTAAACAAACTAAATATAAAAGAGAGCATTTATATATTTGAGGGGTACCAAAGCTATTCAAAGATTGAAGCCCCTACTTGATACATATACCAATCATAACCACAGATCTTAATCTTCAGATGTAAGAGAAATTTGGGAGTCCTAATGATGCTATGTCTGTGATACTTAGTTGTCTGACGGAAGTTCAAATATGGCATTCCACAGCTTTTGAAAACATGCACGTTTACGCTCATTTGTGATTATGAGCTTATGAGAAGTAATATACTTAATGGCCAAATTACTGAAACCCTTCCAAGACATTTAGACCGATCTAACCAGTGTTTGGAGATGCAGAATTTTACTAGAAGGCAGAGTGTTATTAGGATATGAAGTCTTAATCTTGTAAGCTTAAGGTTTGAAGTTCTTAAAGGTTTCTTATATGAATGCGCCAAATGTAGTAGATCATGTGATGCATTCCTTGGAAGGTGTGTGTGTGTGTGTGTGTGTGTGTGTGTGTGTGTGTGTGTGTGTGTGTGTGGGAGGGGCAAGTGAGTACCAATTGCAAGGGATGTAAAATTTTC
The DNA here is from genome assembly GCF_019279795.1 of Protopterus annectens. Lineage (NCBI taxonomy): Eukaryota > Metazoa > Chordata > Ceratodontiformes > Protopteridae > Protopterus > Protopterus annectens. Next base: position 1,957,084,463 of record NC_056731.1, read on the forward strand.
CATATTTTCTGGACAGTGATGTAGTTTATGTTAATAGTCAATAACTTAGAATTGTAGATAGTAGAAATTATTAACAGGAGGGGGTAGTATATGGGCTATATTGCCCATGTAAGAAGTTTTATATAGGACAAACCTCACTTCAAGTGAGGAAGAGAATTCAGGAGAATATCAGAGATATCTTAAATGGAATCTTTACAAGTGTCAGTTACTTATTTTAAGCAGTATTTCAATCAGGATCCAAATTTGTTAATTTTTTTCATTATGTTTTCCTGCCAGTACCCTGAGTTGTTTTTAACAGTAACAGATTTATTATTGAGGAATGAAGATTGGTATAGTTTTGCATTTGATACTTTTTATTTATGTATTTTTTTTGTTGAACAGATTACTCCTACTAGGCTATTGGCCTCATTTCAGGGGAGGCCAGAGACGGTATTTATACTTCTAGGAAAAGTTTCCCTGGGGCATCGGGGAACTCACAATAAATCTTTTCAGTAGGTGCTATGGGATCTTTTACATCCTCCTCAGCTACCACCAACTCAAGCAGATGGGGCCCCAGTTAAATGTCTCATCTGAAGGACAGCTAAATGGTATGAATAATGAGTTGCTGATGAAATATTTATTGTAATAATATGTTAGGGCACAGTTTTAATGTTTATTGAAAATGTTTATTTAACATGTTTGCTTAGTTATTAATCTGTTGGGTAGAGTTTTTTTTAAATAGAATGTATCTTTAAAAAATTTAGAATGGTTCCTTAAAAATATTTATTTATTCACTTACTTAATTGTTAATGAATAATTTTAACTGAGTAAAGTTATAAAGTTATATAAGCTAAGCTTGTGATATTATGTAATGTAGTGGAGCCTCAGAAGGCTAAGAGTTGTGACGCTAGTTTTTGTTGAATAAAATATTTATACATAAAACAAGAGTGCCAAAGGTGTTCCTTTGAAGTTATCTTTGTTGTATCTGGCACTTTAATGAATGAGTGAAAAGGTGAAAAGGAAGTGACATTTATTCAAAATATCCTTCTCCATTATATTTCTACAACAAGAAAGTAGGCTTATAGGTCTATATGACTCAGGGTTTGTCTTGTTCCCATTTCCCTTAAAGATGGGATTGTCTCCAATCTTGAACCTCTCAGTACTTAAATGACCTAGTGAATACCAGATATAATGGTAAGTTCATGCTGAAATGTTCTCTGGTCATTTTTGCTAACCTCATCTCATTTCTGTGCTTTGCTACCTTCCCCAAAGTAAACTATTAAGTTAATAGTCTGTCAGGTAAGTTGCCATGAAGTTTACATAAGCATCAGCACAACACAATGTTTCTGCCCATATCCAGGATTTCGGTATGTGCAGTTTTAGCTCAGATTTGAAGGATTGTTGGTTTTCAATTAGTCTTAGAGGGTGTGGGATAGTATTCTAAATTTTTGAGAAGAAGTTGGAGTATAATGCATCCCTGGCAGAATTATGGGATTTGTTTATGTTTAGGAGTAATTTATCCTCTGTGTGTAGATGTCTGTCTGTCTGTCTGGTGAACATACATATAGAAGAACAATCAAATCTGGGCATTTACTGGGTTGATTTGTCAGTTTGTGGATAATTTCTAGTTGAGTGTGTATAAGGTAATGATTTAGATTAAGCCAATTTAACTCCTTGATGGACGTACAGTGATGGGATTGATAAGGCTAATGGGCGATGAATTTGGCTAGTGCCCTATAATCCTGTTCAAATTGTGTTTTTAGTGTAGCTTCTAGGTTGGTGAGAACTGAGGCTGCATAAAAGAGAGTCAAAAGCAAGTAAGTTGAAGTTAAGATTTTTTTTCTGACTGATTTAGTGAAGAAATGCCTAGCTCTGTAAAATGGGCCTAGATTTTGGTTTATAGCTAGTTGGATGTCAATGTCAAATTTCAAGCTACCTTCAATTGTGATGCTTTGTGTTTTAGTGTAGGGTAAAAGTTCAACTTTTGTATTATTTAGAGATGTATTTTTTATTTGATTTGCTGAAGGAAAGAGATTTAGGGGTTAATAGAAGTAATTTAGTTGTTTAGGATTCACAATTAACTGAGTTGTTAAGCCATGTTTCCATGGAAATATATAACTCTTGGGTAAGTTGTTAAAGTCTTGGTTGTGCAGGAGCTGAACAGACTTGGATGCAGTCATCAGTGTATTCAGTGAATTTCACAGGCTTTGTATCAGATCGTAGGTCATTTACAAAAATACTGAATGGAAGATGGCAAAAGATGAATCTCTGGAAGACCCTTACAGAGATGGGGAGAAAATGTAAGTATTCATATTTCCATTTAACGTCTTAGAATCTGACAGATAAGTAATGGGGGGGGGGGCTAACACTAAGAGTATGGAGTTTGTTTAGTAGGTTTTGGTGGAAAACGTTATCCAGTGTTATTTGTTTAGTAGGTCATGGAATACAGCACAGACTAGGTTGCTTTGGTTGCATTTCCAACTGAGTTAAGAAAGCTTGGTAGGGATGTGGTGGTACTGTGATTAAGACAGAAGCCATGCTGAGTTGGGAACAGGAGATTATCAAGTAGGTATTGGAAGTGTTGAATGTGTGTGTGTATGTGCGTGTGTGTGTGTGTGTGTGTGTGTGTGTGTGTGTGTGTGTGTGTGTGTGTGTGTGTGTGTGTGTGTGTGTGTGTGTGTACATTTTTTGATGATTTCTGAGTGTGCAATTGGTAAGTAGCTAGAGAGCCCAGTAGAATTCATGGGTTTGTGTAGTGGGATAATGTAAGATTTCTTCCAAAGGTGAGGGATATATCCTTATTTCTATTTATAAGGATGGATACTGGGAATGTTAATGCATTTGCAGCCATCTTAATAAGTTGTCTTGGGAGATTGTCTGTAGCTATTGTTGTAGGTCTGAGGTTAGATGGTGTTTTTTGATAGTGGGAGTATGAGAAAGCATGTGTCTGTGTGTGTGTGTGTGTGTGTGTGTGTGTGTGTGTGTGTGTGTGTGTGTGTGTGTGTGTGTGTGTGTGTGTGTGTGTGTGTGTGTGTCTGTTTGTGTGTGTCTGTGTGTCTGTGTGTGTTTTGTGTTTGGAGGCATGGGTGCTTGCTTAGTCATGCAACAGGGAAGTAACTGTTTGAATGAGGCGACTATTGAATTGGCATGCTGTCTGGATTGCTGGGTTATCTAGAGATGGATTAGGCGTTTTTGTTTTGTTTGGGTTAAGGAGGTTTTAATGAACAGCCAGAATAGCTTGGATCTGCTATGTTGCATTTCCTAGATGGATGCATAAAATCTTTTTTATCGGCTTTTAACTTCCATTTTGCAAAGTATCTGAGCTGACTAAAGTGATCATGGCTTTGCTGTTTTGTTTTTTTTTGTTTTGTGTGTGCATGTGTGTGTGTGTGTGTGTGTGTGTGTGTGTGTGTGTGTGTGTGTGTGTGTGTGTGTGTGTGTGTGTGTGTGTGTGTGTGTGTGTGTGTTTTATAACCATGTTTTCTGTGCTTTGTCTATTTTATTGATTATTAATTTGATGTTTGTAGATAACCAGAGTGCAGGGTTTGTTTTGATTGTTTTTTCTTCTCATACATGCTTGTTCACTGAGAATGCTGAGATATATTCTATTAAATTCAAGGATGGTTTTTAATATGTTCCATTTGATTTGGTTTAAAGTAGAACAGAAGGGTTCCTTGTTAAATTTTGACCGGTTTCTTACCAATTTGAAATTATGTTTTTTAGCTCTATTTTTGGGGTATCTTAATGTAAATATGGGGATGTGATCGCTTAGGAAACCTGGAATAAAACCTGAGTCAGAGAAGTTATTAGGTTTATAATGAGTATCCAGTCTAGTGTTGTTGCTTTGTTGCTGGGTTTGTTAAATCTTGTTGGTGTTTGGTGAGCTGCTGGAAACCATAGAGATTTATGGTGGATTTATGGTAGCACTCCAATCTATTTTTAGGATGTCTAATATGAATGTTTCCATGTGGGATGTTTGATTAGACCCAATATAGGATTTCTTCAGTTCTGGGAGTATGAAGGTCGGTGGGAATATATAAAGCAATGATGCAGAGAGTTTTATGTTTATTTAGTCTGAGGAAGGAAATGAGTAGTTCAGCATTGTTGAAGGGATAGGGGGGTATGGTATGGGGGAAGTTTTATTTTATTTGTGTATATAATAGCTACTTGCATTGTCTCTTCACTGGAATGATCATCCCTATAGATGTTATAGCCTGGAAGAAGGATTTACGCATCTCTTATGTGGGGTTTAAGCCATGTTTCTATGATAGAAAGGATGTCAGGGGAGTGCAAGGCAACCTGAACATTCAGGTTATGGAAGTTGTTGCACAGGCTTCTGATATTAATATGTAATAGTTTTAAACTGGGATGGTTGTACAGCAGATGCTTAAGGGGCAGAATAATTTGGGAAGGTCATAGAGTTAGATTGCTGAGTGGGGCCTGGATTGGGATAGATGTCATAACACAGTTGAAATACCGATGGTTGTAGGAAGGTATGATATATGGGCAGATTCAAGAAACCCTACACAGTCTGTTAAGACCATGTGTGCTTTGAGTTGTGAAGCACATATGGTAGCACACTGTTTTGTATCCAGTAAGTGGCTCTACACAGTGTGTAGAGCAATGCAACCATGGTAAACACTGTGGCATGCTAATTACAACATAAGCAGCTGAATTGCATGCTAATCAACCAATCCAAGATGGAGGAGCTATTCAACAAGCTATAAAGCAACTGTGTAGACTCAGTGCTGTTTTTTTCTGCGAATATCAAAACCTATTGGAATACAGCCATGGAAAGGAGTCTACACAGAAACAATGTTAGGGGCTGTTGTTGCTTTAATTTATGTGGATGTGCAACAGGCTGAAGTCTATGCTGCTGCTGCTGCTAATAGACCATGGCCAAGAAGGAGAAGAGTTTTCAGACCCCGATGAACTTATCACAGTCTGCATGAGGGGGAAATTGTAGAGTGCTGCAGGGTAGATAGAGAGACACACTACAGGAATTCTGCAACTTCTGTCATCCTCAACTCAGACCCAGTGCAAACCAAGGGAAACCAATAACAATGGAGAAAAACCTATGTGCAGCACTTAGAATTTTAGCTACAGGAACCTTTCAGAGACCAACATGCGGCATGGTTGGGGTGTCACATGCATCAGTATCCAGGATCCTCCATCAATTCCTGAATTCTATGCTCCAATATGCCAGTGATGACATATATTTTCCATCATACTCCTAAGGACAAGGCCACAAATATGCAAGAATTCTAGTCTGTAGCACATTACCCTGAAGTACTGGGTGCCATAGATTGTAAACCCAGGGAACATGAAATGGTCTACATAAATAGAAATGTATTCCACTCCATTAACTGCCAATTCATGTGTAATGCTAAGGGAATCATCTTGAATGTGTGTGCTGGTGAACCAGGCAGTTACCACAACTCACATATCTGGCACACTTCCCAACTGTATCAGATGTTCACTAGGGGTAATATCCCACAGGGTCATTTACTGGGGGATTCATGTTATGCACTGGAACCGTGGCTGATGAAGCCCATCATAAATACACACACACATGCTGAAGAATGCCATAATGACGCACATGCTCAAACAAGAAACAACACAGAGCATGTGTTTCTACTAATAAAGTCGCAGTTCCACTTGCTAGATACATCTGGGGGAGGCCTGCAGTACAATCCATGTACATGTACTGAAATCATCACCATCTGAGCCATGCTTCACAATATCATCCTGAGAAAACAGCTTCAGCAGGATCAACAAGGGGAAGGGGCAAACATCCCACCACCATTGGAAAGATGACCACACCCACAAGCAGGTGAGGAGTCAGAGGGGGAACCAGCAGCTGCTGTGATTGTAGGCAGATATAGACATGCTCAGTATGGTCTCGCATTGGCTAAGAGGAAATGCATAGCACACTCACTCACCACCTAAGGGACTAAAGCCTTCATGCTACGCACATACATATAGTAACACTGATGCCAGGCAACACTCACAACCTTTACCTACCCATGTAATGGCTGTGTACTCCTAGCAAAAGAAAGACTCAGCTCTGAACTAAAACTGTGGCAACTGCTGGATTTACAAGGTAAGTGCTGTACCTGGAGTGTTAAAACAGAATTCTGCAATATTACAAATGAATGGCATATCCTTGCATATTGTTACTTAGTAATGTAAGTAAGTAAAAGGTGGGTGATTTGTTCATCAATGACTTTAATATGTGACTGAAGAAACTTATGTAAATGTGTCCTCGTTCAAGTAATGGACCTCAGGCATCAAAGATTCACACATTCATACTGCTCAAATGTACTGATAATCACCGAATGCCATCAGTTTGCCCTCATAGTTTTCTACTGAAAAATCATTAAAGAGTGAAGTTATAAAGTAATGAGACACATTTCAGTTTCAGACTTCATACCCCTCAGAAAATTCTTAAAAATACTGTTGAAAAAATGTTTGGGTCTATCAACTGTCTAACTTTGTAAGACCAAAAGATGTCAAAAGTACAATTAGCAAAAGAACATCACAGACACAGATATACTAAGCACTAAGTCAGCTATGCACCCTGAGCATCAGACACAAAGCTTATGTATCCCTGAATCCAAGATAAAAAATAAGGATATAGCATGGTTAGTATCACTTGCACAGGGTGGTTTTTGTGTGTGTGTGTGTGTGTGTGTGTGTGTGTGTGTGTGTGTGTGTGTGTGTGTGTGTGTGTGTGTGTGGGTGTGTGTGTGGGTGTGTGTGTGTGTGTGTGTGTGTGTGTGTGTGTGTGTGTGTGTGTGTGTGTGTGTGCATTGGGGGAGGGGGTGGAAGCCTAAGCTGACTCAAAAGGTAAGTGAGTGTGCATGAGTAAGAAAGAGAAACAGGCAGATATTTTGATAAAGTAACAAATGGCCACTGAGACAGAAAGAGCTTTAAGCCACATGGCTGAACCATGTAACTGTTGTGTGTGTCTGTATGTGCCCTCCAGGTGAAACTGGTGTGTGAGTGTCTGAAAGAACACAGACAAGCTTTGTGCTATCTCTACATTTTGGTATGTTGGACAGGTGTAAGCGATGCAAGGTAGAGGTGGCAGTTCATCATTGTTGTACCTGACCATGAGAACTGGCTCTGCCAGGAGTTGCATTGGCACCTCCACACCCATGGTCAGATGCACTGCTGCTACCTTAACTTGACTGATGTCTGCTGGATGAGCTGTCCTCATAAGGATGCCCAGGACCATGACCCAATGGCCTGCCACATCTGGGTGTGGACACCTCACCCACTAACAGAGCAGTGGTAGTAGTCCCACTATGGGAGAATGGTCAGGCATGGCCACATCAGCTAAGATCAGATAATGTGGCTGACCTATGCTATGTGGATGCCATCCCCCTCCCAGCATATGTTCTGTCTCAGACACCACCCATTTCAATGTATCATTCATCCAGTCCATTGACGTGGTGACACAGTGGAGGCAGTCACACATGTCAGCCTGTGGCACATCTACAACCCTAAGCATTTCTCTGGAGGACCTATTGGAACATGCCTGCACTTCCATGATGACCCTAAACATATGTCAAGTGGCATAGGAAGACACACCTGATCAGGTGGGGGATGGACAGAAGTCCTCCTCTGAGCACCCCTAACAAAGCCTGAGGTGAGGCTGTGATTGAACAGGGCACACAGGTGAGGTCCCATTTCACTTTATAGTTCATGGCCTTGGACAGTGCTGTTTTAACCTGGCAGCTCTCCCACATTTTAGCTATGGTCAGAGTCAACAGGCACTGAAGCTGCAGTAACCACACTACCCCAATCAAGTGTCTCACCCTCCACCTGTCCAATATCTGAGGGCTCACAGGAATGGGTTGGCACAGGCCTAATGGCTGTGTCCAATGGAATTACAGCAGATGTCTGAATGTCATCCTCAGTGTTAGATTCAACCTCTGCACCCCCCAACTGTGCCTCTGTTTGGTTACCATCATCCGAGTATGCTGATACTCTGACATCATGTGGTAAGAGTCCTGCACTAATAAGCAACAAACACAGTTAATAAATGAATACCTACACTATTGTAGTCCAATATATGTTAACAAACTAACAGCGGCTCCACTATTACATACAGTACAACAATGCACACAACAATCCTGCCACCCACATCAGAAAATAAATATTTCTTTGAACTGCTCATCAGTACTGACATGAAATGTACAGATGATTGTAGGCTCCCTATGGAGGATGGTCATGGAAGAAGTTTAGCAAATGGTAAGGACACCATCATCACAATTAACAGCAACACAGGGGGTTAAAACTTTTTGCCCTGTATATGTCCATTATGGATACTTTTAAGAAGACCTTGGATGACACATCCACCACAAGCCCATGTGTAATCAACCAGAGTGGGTTGTTAACTGTATCAATCTACAACCATCTCCTCCCCCAAAAAATATGTTAAACAAAAGTTAAGTATTACTGTTAAAATGAACTTAAGTATTGCTGTCAATATTTTACTATACAAGAAGCATTTAACAATTGAGATTGCTAGGTCTACCTGGAAAGCTCCTCCTGGGACATAATTACCCTCACTGAAATGGCAGCACCAACATCAATGGCATGCTGTTGTGCATTTTCCACAAAACTGTCCGGATCACTGATAGTGGACAGGAACTCTTCATTTGGTGTCAGTGGTGGCTGTGTAGCAAGCCCCCCGGTAGCCATCCATTCATGGGCCACTACAGCTACTCTCCTCTAGGCCGATGAAATAATGTCAGTGGCCCTATGGAGCACCTGCTCATATGTCCTGCTCTATCCACCTACTGCATTCACATCAGCCACTTCTGCCAGACACATCCACTCTCAAGCAGAAAGGCACCACGATGCCCAAATGCTTCCACAATGCCTTCATTCTCAGGGTCACTGAACGGGGGTTTGCAGGGATTGGAATGCCTGGGTGCCATAGTCTTAGGTGACATAAAACACAAAAGAAGGATAATACACATACTTATCACATAAATAAATGTCCTGCTTAGATCTAACACATAAATGGTAGCATTTCAATATTACCCAGTGGAGAAACATAAAACAGTCAAGATATTCAAATATAAAAAATAATTATGTGGTTGTAACATATTACAATCACACACAAAGCAAGGTTGGCTCTAAAACAAGGAGGGTAACAATAGCAGATTTTGTTTGTGCCAACACAGAAATGGAACTTGGCTCCCCTGCCCTCAAAAAATCAGGCAAGTGACACATTTTGCTAACAAACCATCAGTGAACTGCTTATAGTGATATCAAATAAATTGTCCCAAAAACATGTGTATATATTTGCAGAAAATTTAATTTTATGTAATTGCCAGTCACATCTACCTGTGGCCAGCACTCTCCTAGAGATGTCTATGAGCCATCCTAAAAGGCTAACACCCCTGTGTCATTGACATTATAGGACATTTACATTTCACTGAAATAACAATAGAAGTGTAAAGAGAAAAACAGTTGTAACATTAGCACTTGTGATGAAAGTTAATAAGGTTGTGCATCTGAGAAAGTAAAATGCCTTGACAAACATGAGCTACTGCACAATGGTACCCACTATACCAAGCCAACAGATATTGCCAGTATACTGGCCGACAGATTCAGTGCCGACTTTACCCCTCTCTCCCCCCAAAGGACCAATCACAATGCCATTAGATTGTCATGCACCCAGTATTACTGCTGCACAGGTTAAAACAGCACTGTCCAAGGACATGAACTACAAAGTGAAATGGCACCTCACCTGTGTGCCCTGTTCAATCACAGCCTCACCTCAGGCTTTGTCCCTACTGAAAGGCATACTGCTACAGTCATCCCTCTCCAGAAAGAAGGAGCAACTACAGACCCTGGGAACTATTGCCCCATTAGCCTAACTAGTCTGATATGCAAAGCTATGGAACGCATTATCATGGACCTAATAAAACAGGCTATAGGGAATCTCCAAACTCTGGATGCCACACAGTTTGGTTTTGTGAAGGGTAGATCATGCCTGCTCAACTTGGTCAACTTCTTTGAGTCAGTCACCAGAGCTGTGGATGAAGGCAAGGTGGTTCATACAGCCTACCTTGATCTGGCCAAGGCTTTTGATATCATTCCCCACTCAGGAATCATAGAAAAACTCACTAAGCTTGGCATCAACCCCTATATCATTAAGTGGGTTGCAAACTGGCTGACAGATAGAGCCCAGAGTGTGAAAAAAGTAGCTTACTCCAAGTCAGACTGCCGACTAGTCACGAGTGGAGTCCCACAGGGTTCAGTCCTGGGTCCTCACCTGTTTGGTATCTACTT